>NW_004754906.1:812938-815438 GCF_000188695.1 Salpingoeca rosetta | reverse complement strand
TTCTTGCTTGTCGGGTTGCGGCGGCGCTTATGTTCCATCCATGTACGGTGCCCTGCTTGCTTCGATCCTTGCTTGTGTTGCTTGCATACTACTACACCACGCTTTTGTGTTTTGGGCTGCCCAAACACAGACACACATGCGCACACATGCTGCGTCCCTTCATTCATGATGCCAGCGATGCAATGCACCCATTCAAGCAACAAAACGCGCGTGCATGCGCCTATGCCCATATGGTCGTCATTCAGTGGCAAGGGTGCAGAACGAGCGTGTATTGAGAGTTGATATTGCTGGCAGGAATTCCTGCATTGCAAGCGCAATGCAAGGCAAAACACTATAACGAAGGAAGACGGTTGGAAACCGTGACATGCACTGTCTACTCGAAATGCGCCGGATAACATCATCAAAATGGCTTGAGAACAGCAAAACCTGCCTGAACTTAACAGAGAGAGAGAGAGAGAGTGTGTGTGTGTGTGTGTGTGTGTGTGTGTGTGTGTGTGTGTGTGTGTGTGTGTGTGTGTGTGTGTGTGTGTGCGACGACGAAGAAGAGAGAGAGAGAGAAGAGAGAGAGAGAGAGAGAGAGAGAGAGAGAGAGAGAGAGAGACATTCAAAAACCATGCGACAGTCGTGTGCGCGTCACGTCACCCACACCTCCATGGGTGAGTTGCACACATACTTGAGCACTGCATTCAATCTTAAGGGGTTTTTGCCTGCAAGCCAAACACAAATGCACGCGGCCACCACGCCACCATGTCGTACTAGCATTGGACATCTGGAGGTACGCAATCAGTGCTGATGCACTTGGTAATGGCAGGTGTGGGTGGGCAGGCGGCACAGATGATGCGGGTGATGGATTGGAAGGATGTTGTGGTCGTCGTCAGGCAGTCTCCATTGCCATTGACTACAAAACACTGAAAACTGCCACAGCAGCTGGTCGAAACAGTGTATGTGGTGGCGTACAACTGCCCGTGCGCGTTGCAGTAGGACGTCGCGCCCTGGACGGTTCCATAGATGGGCAGTCCTGATGCTCGTGGGTCATCATGAATCACCATTTCCACCGTCGTTGTCATCGTTGTTGTTGTTGTTGTTGTCATTGTTGTTGTTGTTGTTGTTGTTGTTGTTGTTGTTGTTGTTGTTGTTGTTGTTGTTGTTGTTGTTGTTGTTGTTGTTGTTGTTGTTGTTGTTGTTGTTGTCGTGGTCGTACTTTTGATTGAAGTGGCGGTCGAGGATGCCCTCTCTGTTGTAGTTGCGGACGCCAACATCGTTGTTGTTGTTTTCGTCGGCGTGGGTGACGCTGTCGCTGTGGTTGCGGCTGGTATTGTCGTTGCCATGGAGGTGGAAGGGTTCTCCTCTTCCTCGCCGTTTGCAGTTGGCGCCAAAACCAGGCCATGGAAGATGACGGTGGCATTGATGTGCACGTGCGATTTGTTGTGTGGTGGGCACAGCAAGAGCCGATTGCCAGCGTCCACTGCGATTGTCGTAACACCCGTGTACTCGCACGGATCGCCAATCACCTGTGACTCTGAGGATTCTGAGGATTCTGAGGATTCTGAGGATTCTGTTGCTACGCCAGCCCCGAGCGTATCCAGTACATCCACGCCGTGAACACGGAGGCGACCCCCAATGTGCATCTGGCGCATGGGAAGTACGGAATGGCTGCTGTTCTTGCTGTTGTGGTCGTTTAGTTGGGGGAAAGGGGGCGGGCAAAACACAAGGTGTTGGGCGGGCTGTTCGTCGCCGGTGTCGTTTCGTGCAGCCAGTTCAATGAAGGCTTGAGCGCCACAACTGTTGCAGTGCTGCTGGGACCGTGGTGCGGCAAGGAGCGTCGAGTCATTTAGATGTGCCCGGGACACGAGAGTGCCTGACACAAACACGTTGCCGCACAGCTCAACTGTCGCATTCTCGGGCACGCTAATGACCACGTCGCCGTTGACGGTGTCTTCAATCACCACAACACCATCCTCCAAGGCGAAATGGTTGTTGTTGTTGTTGTTGTTGTTGTTGCTGCTGCTGCTGCTGGCAGTGTCTGTTGCGATCAACACCAGCACCGCCAACGTCAACACGGCCGACCACCAGCTCACAGCGACATGCCTCTGGGTATGCCTGCTCCAAGCAACAAGCACCATGATGATGACGAGCGAGCGAGCACTCCTCCCTCGGGTGTGCCGATAAGTAGCTGAAGATTTTCGCGAAACGTCAACAAAGGCCAAACACAAACAACGAAGAAGACAGCAGAGACGATGGAGGACGACGATGCAATGGCTGTCCGCGGCGCTGGTGCTGGTGCGCCCATGGTGACCTTTGGTTCGCGGTTTGTGCACATGAAGGAAGCTGTACAGGAGGATGAACGCACACGCACAGCCCACGACAGCATGCGCGCCCTTCGCGTTCAAGGTGGGTCGATCGGTTGTCATGGATGTGTTTGCAATGTGTTTTCTGTGTGTGTGTGTGTGTGTGTGTGCAATGTACTTTGTGTCTGGGTGTGTGCGCGTGTACTTTGTGT
>NW_004754906.1:805052-809759 GCF_000188695.1 Salpingoeca rosetta | reverse complement strand
ACACACACACACACACACACACACACACACACACACACACACACACACACACACACACACACACACACACACACACACACACACAACAGGGGTCCATAAAGGGGCGAGCGGGGTGTGATGGAGTGTTGCGGGCAACACAGGCATGGAATTCTAAACTCAGTTTCAACCTTCGCACACTGTCACTGTGTATGCGTGCGTGTGTCTTCCATATACACCTGTTCACATGCATCTACGTTACCTCCAACAATTCCAATCAACTGCAGTTGACTGAAACCTTGCGGAAGATTGTGCGTGAGGACTTTGTCGCGTCCTCCGTCGCCATCAAGCTCATCACACACACTTGGTTGGTGTGCGTGTGTGTGTGTGTGTGTGTGTGTGTGTGTGTGTGTGTGTGTGTGTGTGTGGAGGTACTTGCGCTGAGATCGTTTGCGATTGTTTGATTGACCATTTCGGTCCGTGTTGACACGCCGCCTCATCATTGTTTGTGTTCCACCAATGTCCCGCTTTGCGCAGTTTGCAGGCATACCGCTTCGGGCATCCCTTGTGCACTGACATTGGCATGAGCTTTGAAACGCAGCGTCTTGGCTGCATTTCAAACGACGTCTTTACCACATTCCAGGTACAACATGAACCCCAAACAGGGGCTCGTGCACGGAACTCATGGTGACACAGCATGCTTTGTCGCTCGCAAGACCCAATGCATCCACCCACCTGCCAACCCGTTCTCATACACCACAAAAAAATCACATTGACATGCATGTCCTAACCACGCACCACCGTACTGAATCAGTTTGGAGCCATTCTTCCGTCCCAGGCTGCTCAGCTCCCTGTCCCGTGTATGCCGCCCGCAGCCGATCAACGGCTGCCATTTCAAGTTCGTGTGGCCATGATGACTACGAATTGTGCCTGTATGAATGCTCGGTGCTTGCTTGGCACATTGTGTTTGCTGATGCTGTGACTGGCTTCCGTCCAGCACGCGTGTATATTCACACGCGTGTAAATTCACGCACGTGCACGCGTGTAAATTCACGCACGTGCACACACACACATAAACTCTCTCTCTCTCTCTCTGTCTCTCTCACGCACATGCACACACACACACACATACACACACACCATGCAGCTGCAAGTCGAGTACACGACGCCTTTTGGGGCGCGAATGCTGCGTGTGCTTACTGTTGAGCGCGAACAAACAAGTCATGCAGAGGAGGCGTTTCAGGCTGCTGATCCGGAGCTGTTGTGCTTGCACGCAGCACACACCACCAGCACACTCATGCAACAGGTGCACCCATTTGTTCGGAGCCTGCGGCATGCGGTTTATTTGCAATACCCTTGGCAGTGATGCTTGCTTTTCTTCTTTGTTGCGCGAGCATGACGTTGATCGCCTCACCAACCACCAACCAATCACCAACCAATCATGAATCACCACCAGAGCGCGAGAGCTGCGAGTCGTATGCGTGGTGGATACGACAACTTGGTGGAGCAGATTCGCCAAGCGCAGCAGCGCCCCGCCGGATATGAGAACGTGCAGTTGGCGTTTGACACCATCTACGACAATGTCAACGTCTTGCAACAAGGGCCCAACGACGAGGTGAGGCGCTTTGTTTTTTGGGGGGTTGCAGTTTACGGGAATCATGCGCCTACAACCCATTCACTCACACACTCACTCACACACTCACTCACACACACACTCACTCACTCACTCACTCACTCACTCACTCACTCACTCTCACTCTCACTCACTCTCACTCACTCACACATTGCGTTGCACGCGCCAGGCTGCAGATCGGATGTTCCGTTTGCGGCGAATGGGGTCCGTTGCTCGCGGCCGGGGAGGACCGCAGCCCGTGTACCAACTCGCTACGGACACGAGCACTTGCACAGGCACGCACGCACCGCAGCTGCACCACGACGACGTTTACGCTGTCGCCCTCAACAAGTCCTCAGATGCACAACCACACTCATAAACGGCGCAACTATCAACGGCAGCCCCAGCATCCCTCGCTTGGCCATGCTGTTTTGCTTGGTTGCTTGCTTGGCCCTTTTTCATTCGTCTTTTCGTGCCCTGTCGATGCATGCATGCACATACACCTGACGCAGTCATCCATCGCCTGCGTACAATTTCGAGAAATTGGCACCAGCTTGGGCGAGTTGTCTGTTTCCCGTGCACATGAGTGGGCTGGTTGTTTATACATATCGTGGACCTAAACACGAGAAACGAACACGAGAACGAAAATACACACGACCAAGCGGGCAAGGCGCAACCATGCTTCCCTTTGTCGTCACTCACTCCCTCCCTCCCTCACTTCTACGACAGGAACGATGAAAACACAATAACAATGAGCTGGTACCGGAACGGGGCGGCGATCGAGCGAGAAAACAAAACGCAAAGCTCATCAATGCAATCGATTAGCAGAAGAGGAGAAATCGAGACCAGAGAAGCAACATCTCACTGCTGCAAATCACGCATACACTGCTCTCAAACATGACAATGGAAGGCATGAACACAAACACACTGAACGCAATCACAAACACAAACACAAACACACACACACACACATGAACGCACAAACACACACACATGAACGCACAAACACACACACACACACACTGAACGCACAAACACCACAAACACAAACACAATCAGCTGAGCAGGTCAAAGAAGGAGAGTGGCGGGCGGTGACGGACAAGCGCAAGCTCCGCCTGAGGGAACAAGTGCAGCGATGCCCACGCGTCCGCTGGCACCACCTCGTTCTTGGATGCTTGAACGCGCGCAAACGTGCCATGCGGCGACGACGGTGGTGACGATGACGAGAATGGCGAGCGCTTGTGCGGTCCGTCGTGTGCGGTGCTGGCGGTCCCGGTGACGCTGCTAGACCGAGAACCACTCCCATGACTGCTGCTGCAGTTCCTCCCTTCATTCCTCTCCGCGTTTGTGTCCTCTTCCTCAGCGTCCGCTTTCGCTGCCTGCGCCTCACCACCATCCCCACGTTGCTGTGCACCTGCATGCTTGGAGCCACCATCACCACTGCCACTGTCAGTGCTGGTGTTGTGGTCCCTGTGCCCGTGTGTGTCGTCGCGCTCAGCTTGCAGGTCGCTGCAGACGCTGCCGCCCACGCTCTCCGTGTCGTTATCGGCGTCGTTGTTGCGCGGGCGCATGGACGCATCAATCAGGTTCTGCATGACCCCCTTGACGCTCCGAATCAGCTCGACATCCACCTGGAACGCGTGGCGCGAACAAACAGAGAGGTTGCAATGATTCAGGTTGCAGCAGTGATGAGTATGGTGTTCACAGACAGTTGTACAGCTGTCACAGCACCAAAGGTGACACGAACACGGAAAACACAAACCATGTGCACAACACCTACACCACGCACACAAACCACAAACCACACACCACACGCACACAAACCACAAACCACGCACCACACGCACACACCACGCACACAAACCACAAACCACACACCACGCACACAAACCACAAACCACACACCCCACACCACACGCACAAAAATACACCAGCAGCACTCCACCATGCACAGCACAACACTGCGCGGATGAAGAAAGACGCACCAGGCCCGTGCCCATGTGAGACTCGCCGGAGAGGCGAAAGGGGAGCGAAAAGTCCGGGTTGCGGTGGAGGTGAATGCGGCCAGCAAGAGACTCATCTTCTACCAGGTTCTTCTTGTCAATGGAGGCCATGAAGCGTGCCTTGATGCAGTCAATGAGGTTGGTGGCAATGGGATCTTCCCCGTGCGTGGGCGTGTAATTGCACAGGATGCGCTCCATCTGCAGCGAGTTGAGGCGGTTGCAGCTGTCGCAGATCATGTCCAAGTACTGCAGGCTTGTCTTCTGCGCCTGCAACAGCTGCGCAGCCTGCACAATGTGCACAAAGTGGACGTCCGTGGACAGGCCACGCTTGCGCGCCCACTCCGACACCTGGGTCAGGTTGTACCGGAGCAGCATGCCGCGCTCGCACTGGAACATGTCTGTGTTGTCAATAAACTCGTTGAAGCACACGGCGCCAATGTAGTTGAAGGTGGAGTCAAAGATCTGCTTCACGGTGCGCGCAGACAGCAAACACCCGTTCAGGACGCGCCACAGCGCATCCAGCGAGTCAATGACATAACTCACAGTCACGTGACCCCCACCACCACTGCCACCGCAACCGCCAGTTGCACCGCGCTTGGCATGGCCGCGGTGTGCAGCCAGCGACAACGACGCCGAAGAGGAGGAGGAGGAGGCAACAGAGGACACGGACGATGCCAGGAGCGTGGGGCTGTTGGCCATGGGGAAGGCAGAGTCGTCATACAGCAGCGCGATTGGCGCAGCCTTGAACCGTCGCTTCACCGTGGCCAGGATCATGTCGTGCGCGTCGCGGGCAATCTCGGCCAGCTCCTGCTGTGTGCGCGCGCAACCATACTCAACGAGCGTCAGGTCTGAGCGCAGGACCATGGACAGCTCGGAGCAGTTTGCAAACCAGTATGCGCGGGAGGCAAGGTCGTGGCTGTCCATCAGCGACATCTTGAGCAGCGTTGCCATCTTGGACAGCAGCACGGCCGTGCGCTCGTGTGGCGCCTGCCCGCCCTGTCGCTGGCACCCGCGGATGAGGAGGTAGCACGCGTACGCCGGGAACAGCTTGAACTCTGGGCGGTGCACGTCCATGTTTGTGATCATCGCCGTGAGAATCAGGTCCTCGGTGCCGGG
>NW_004754906.1:787552-800052 GCF_000188695.1 Salpingoeca rosetta | reverse complement strand
CGGCGTGCACGCCTTCCTGTCAACCTCCACATCGTCGATGCCGTCGTCATCAGTGGCCGCCGCGTCGTCGTACCTGGCACCCCAGCCGTCGAGCGGAAGCAAGAGCTCGACGTCCTCGGCATACAGGGCGTGGCTGGACAAGCGCGGCATCCGCATCTCATTCCTCAGCATCACCTTCACCTCCAACCGGATCGCAAAATACTTCTACCGCATCGCCCTGTGGTCGCCCACGGCCTGGCGGCTGTGGTTCTCGTTTGGGGTGTTTGTTGGCTGTGCGCTGCTGGCGCTGGGGCCGCTACTGGTCCTGTTCAACCTGACGGTCACCGCTGCCGACCTTCTTCCTTCCTTCTCCATGCCCGCCACGTCGCCATCCCTGCCGGGCCACGAGCACCAGCACCATCAGCACGGCGCTGGGCTGCCCATGACAGAGTCCAGTGGCAGCAGTTCCGCCGGTGTGGCGGGCACGACTTCCACACACGCGCCGCGCATCCGGCAGTTTGAGATGCGCCCACTCATCCCGGGCGTCAACGTACCCGCAGAGCACACGCTCATCTTCTTTGTGGTGGTGCTGCTCAACAGCCTGTTCCACGAGGCGGGCCACGGCATTGCCGCTGCGCTGCACGATGTGTACATCGAGAACTGCGGCATGTTCATCCAGGTTGTTCTCCCGGGCGCCTTTGTTGAACTGCACTCGCCGCAGCTGAATGCCGTCAAGGCATTTCAGCAGCTCCGCATCTTCTGCGCCGGCGTCTGGCACAACATCGTGCTCGCTCTTCTAGCGTTTGCCGTCTACCTCGCCCTTCCAAGTGCGTTGCCGTGCTGTGTGTGTGTGTGTGTGTGTGTGTGTGTGTGTGTGTGTGTGTGTGTGTGTGTGTGTGTGTGTGTGTGTGTACCTGTGTGTGTGTGTGTGTGATCATGCAGAAATATTGACCTGCCTGCCACCATGACATTCAAGCTTCCCAGTTGGCCTCTTTCAACCCATCATGCTCAGCTCACTATCATGCCGCCAACCACTGCCGCCAACCACTGCCATCAGCGCTTCTGTCGTCGTCGTATATGTATGGTCACGGCGTTGCTGTTGCTGCGCTTGATGTGCACTCCCCGCTCGCCGCATCGCTCCAGCCTGGGGATGTCATCACCGCCATCAGTCAGTCGCCTCGTTTCGTGGGGAGGGTGGGTGTATGTATGTGTTGTGTGTGTGTGTGTGTGTCTGTGTGTGCGTGTGTATGTGTTGCGTCTGTGTGTGTGTGTGTATGTGTTGTGTCTGTGTGTGTGTGTGTGTGTGTGTGTGCTCGTGCGTCTCTGTATGCATCTGCAGAATTGCTAATGCTGCACTGAGGTGGCCGCGTGTTTGCAGATGAAGGCTGCGAGGTCAACACGATTGAGGACATTCACCGCTGCTTTGGGGACATTGAGGTGAGTCTTCGACACACCCATATAACAAGGCGCGCGCACACAAACATACCACACAAAGCGTGCTCACGCACGCGCACACTTCCCCTCTTCCCCTCTTCCTCCCTCCAACGCTGCATGGTAGGCGCTGCGTGTGACGGGGCGCACGGGCATGTGTTTGAGCCGTTCGCTCGTGGACGCATATCCGCCGCTGAAACCACCGCCGGGTGTGGATCCACACGCAGAGGTGCACGCGGACTGCTGTGTTGAGGACACGGGCGACACCTCGCAGTCAAGGTGCGGCTTGCATTGCATGAATGGCGTGTGCGTGTGTGTGTGTGTGTGCGTGTGTGTGTGTGTGTGTGTGTGTGTGTGTGTGTGAGTGTGTGTGTGTGTGTGTGTGTGCGTGTGTGTGTGCGTGTGTGTGTGTGTGTGTGTGTGTGTGTGTGTGTGTGTGTGTGTTGGGGTGGATGTGGGTTCTGGAGAGAAGCGGGGAGTGGGTTGAGGTTTTTTAGGAGAGGATTTATCGTCTCAGCTGCGTAAGGAAGAAAAAGGGGCGTGGTTGCTGTTTGCGGTCGCCCATGACACGCACGTTGACGTGATGGCAGCGACTGGACCGCCATGCCACCTCTCTTATCATGGCAGCCACCTTGCTCATGGTGCCTTTGGGTTTGTGTCGGTTCAGGTTGTGCTTTGCGCAGCGGGCGGAGGGCTTGTTCAAGTGCATCCCAGCGCGAAAGGCAAGTTGCATTCACTCCCATTGCTGTCAGCATGCAAACCCCGCCGCCCCCCCCCCTTCGCTGCGCAACACATATGTCAAAGCTCGCCCTTTTGTAAACCTTCGTTCGCATGGTTTGATGTTGCGCTGTACCGCCGTGTGCCGTGTGCTGCCGTTAACCGTTGTTGCTGTTGTCTTGTGACTGCTCGTGTTCAGGCCGCAGACAGTGCTGCTGTTGATCGCTGCGTCGCGCATTCGCACTGCAGTGACGGCTTTGCCTGCTGGAACGTCACCCTCGAAGTCGACGACATGTGAGAGACCATGCGTTGTGTGTGTGAGGGAGGGGGAGTGTGCGTGTCCGTGTGCCTGTGTGTCCGTCTGTGTCTGTGTCTGTGTCTGTCTGTGCCTTTGTGCTTGTGTGCGTGCGTGTGTGTGTGTGTGTGTGTGTGTGTGTGTGTGTGTGTGTGTGTGTGTGTGTGTGTTGCTTACTCTGAAACATCCAGCATCACAGCCCTCGCCCTTTGCTCATCCACTGGGCATGTGCTCGCTCGCATCACAAAGGCACTTTGTTCGATTCCACGTGGCGGGAAAAGAGCCCGTACTATTTCTTGGGCCCTTGAACGAATTCTCGCAGTGAGTTTGCACGCAGTGCCTCCGTTTTCAACCCTTGTCTGCATTGTTGTTGATTTGCTGACTCAGAATCAACGCATTCACTCACTCACACACACACACACACACACACACACACACACATACTCACTCACTCACTCACTCACTCACTCACTCACTCACTCACTCACTCACTCACACACACACTCACTCACACACACACTCACTCACTCACTCACTCACTCACTCACTCACTCACTCACTCACTCACTCACTCACTCACTCACTCACTCACTCACTCACTCACATACACACACTCTCTCTCACACACTCTCACTCACTCACATACACACATACACACATACACACATACACACACTCTCTCTCAGGTCTGTGCTGTTGTCGGACTATGTGCCGCTTGGGGTGTCCAGCCTTCGCTTCCCGTTGGCTGTGCGCACGTTTCTCGGCTACATGATTGCGCTCTCCCCGGCGCTGGCTGTCCTCAACGCCCTCCCCTGCTGGCTACTTGACGGTGCACACATGCTCAAGGCCGTGTTTGAGCTGCTGCTCCCGTCGCCGCGGTTTGACGAGGAGCGGGTGGCGGCTCTGCGCCGGTGGTGTCTGCACATCAACTCGGCGCTCCTGGTGCTGCTCATCGCTCTCTCCTTTTGGCGGTTGGCTGCAAGTTCGCCGCCTACGGCTCTACCGTCCACAGCACCGCACGCCGCGTCTGCCACCGCGTCTGCGGGGACGTAAATCCCCCACCTTGTTGTGTTTGCTTTTCCAATAACAGCACATGACATGCACTTGCTTGTTGAAGGCATTGCTGCGTTGCTGCGCTCCGGCCCTCGCTCGTGCCATCTGTTTTGCTCGACACGCGTATTCAACGACCCCCCGGCTTTTGTTCGCCTGTGTGTGTTATCATCTTGGATTTTGGGTCGCCTTTACTTTGGTTTCCAGCTAGCTCGTTAGATAGGCTGTTGCTTCTTGCTCTTTTTGCTCTGCATCTGTAATTTGCTTGCACTTGTAGCGGTGTATTGGGGTGTTGTTTTGCAAGCAAGTGTTAACTTGCTTGCCGCATGCCCGTCCGTCCTTTCGTTCCCTGCAATAACTAAACGAATGAATCGGTCAAAGGATACTCTGTGGTGGCTCTGTGTGTGTGTGTGTGTGTATGTATGTGTATGTGTGTTATTGCGTGTGCGTTTGTCTGTAGCTGTGTGTGTGTGTGTGTTTGCCTATGTGCTGTTTGCTTTCTTGCCTGTCTGTTGTTTGCTTGTTTCTGCTTGTATGCATCTAGTTTGTCCTTCTCTCCCTTGCACCCCCTGATGATTACGTTGCTGCAGGAGAAGCTTCATCAATTGTATTGTCGCTTCTTCAACTTAACACGTGTATCAAAACGCACATGCATTCATACACGCGCGGGAGTAACATGACGTTGTAACAACACGGTGGGCAACCTCTGAACCGCCTGCCGAGAACAGCAGACAAACACGCCATCGGGAAGAACTTGCAAGAGCAAGCACATATAACTGTAACCAATCGCAATTATCAAGACAAGGACAAGAGAAGAGTGCATCAGAAAACCACATGGACACACCCACATCCAACGGCACGCATAGTAAGGAGCCACAACTACAACTGAGCGGAGGTGGTGCAACCCACAACACTGGCAACACGCACATGTGCAAGGAGATAGGCAGAGCAAGCAAACAGACAAGCAAGGACACACGAGCTGATGCAGACTCGTTAGGAAGACAGCACAAAGCACAAAGAGCTAGGGCAAGCGGAAGCAGCACAGAGCGACGAGCGACATGGCGATACAAAGCAAAGTATCAGTAATCAGAAGAAGAATGAAACAACTAAACAACAGATGAAAAGACACCCAACACTAGAACAAACAACAAACCATGCACCACCAACAGGAACGCAGACAGCCACGACGACGAGTGGAGTATTGGTTGAATAAAGTAAGTCGTGCCATGGTGACTGTCTTGAGGCTGTGGGGCCTTTGGGCGGGCGAGGCATGGGCCTGCTGCGGCCGAAAGTGGTTACAATCACGCGTCATCTAAATGACGACGAAAGAACGAAAGAACGAAAGAACGAGAGTACGAAGGAGGAGGGCGATCCGACTGCTGGTGAAATGAAAGCCAAAGATAGAATCCAGAGAGCAACGCGTATGCGTGGCTGAGCGCCCGAGTGCGAGACCGAAAAGCGGAGGCTGATCCGATGATGACGATGATGACGATGATGACGACGATGATCTGGAAAGGCACGATGAAGGAAAGAATAACTGCTGGTGCCTGCTGACGAGGCAGACACGACTGAATAAATGTCCACCATTCACCAGTGGATGGGAATGCCGGTGGAAGCAATGCGAGCGGCCTGCTCGTGGGCGAGGGGCGTTGGCTGGGCGTCACACGGCGCGAGAACTAGCGCGTAGGGCATGGGTGCTCCCTTTGCGTTTGATGATGCAACAGCGTTGTCGGCAGCGACTGCCTCGAAGGTGGCGTGCAGCTCGGGGCAGAGGGACAAGAGCTGCAAGTAAATATCAAGCAGGGTCAGGTCCTCGTTCATGTCCCAATACAAGGCAATCTTGGTGTAGGCGAGCGTCACTGTCGGAGAGGGCGAAGTGCAGGGCATTGGTGGGGAGTTTGTGAGAGCAGGACACGAGAAGACGTGAACGTGCGTTGGTTGGTGTGAAGTGAAGAAGCGGACAAACAAGAGAGAGAGAGAGAGACAGCCAGCTTGTGTGTGTGTGTGTGTGCGTGTGTGTGCGTGTGTGCGCGTGTGTGTGTGTGTGTGTGCGTGTGTGTGTGTATGTGTGTGTATGTGTGTGTATGTGCGTGTGTGTATGTGTGTGTGTGTGCTTGCATGCACGGGGGGGGCGCAAGCGCCTCTGTGTGTCCTTGTTGTTTGATTGGTGCTGTTTGGTACGTACGTTGGCAAGCCTGGATGTGCTCGACAATGTCGTTGAGCTGCATCAAACAGATTGGGGAAGGCTCTGGAGGAGCGCGGAATGCGGGTGGGGCTTCGGAGTCCGACGCGGAAGCAAACTCGGGGGAGCTTGGCTCAGAGAGGAGGAGGAGGCTGTCGGTGTCACTGCCGTCCATGTACATGTGCGCATCTACCGGCGACGTGCTTGCATGCAACATGGTGTGCGTGGTGGCGCTGATTGGGTTCATGGGCACAGGCATCAGCGGGTCACCGGCAATGTCTGCAGCCGATGCAGTGCTGCGTGTGTGGCTGCTGCGCCGGGACTGGCGACGGCGCGGTGTTGAGGCAGCGGATTCCGCGTCCGAGTGGCCGGCCATGGAAGGCGATGGCGGGGCGGAGGAGATGGGCTGGAAGGTGAACACCGACTCTGCGTCGCTGTCATGTCCCGCGTCTGAGGCGCGGCCGTGCTCGAGGCCGCTGGAAATGCGATGAGAAGCGTTGTCAGGAACAGCTGCAGTCCCGCTGTTGTTGTCGGGGACACCGTTCTCCTCATCTTCATCCATCTGCATGTGCTCCTCAAGCTCCTCCTGCTCTTCCTTGTGCTGTTGTTCGTCTCGTGCGGAGCGGCGAGTGCTCCTTCCCCTGCGCGCGGGATAGCGCGAGGTGCGGCGGGAACCTTTTCCTACAAGAGGCGGAGGTGTTGTTGTTGCATGTTCGTGGGGTGGTGTTGTTGGCGTTAGATTGAGGATTTAGTTTCGTCAACGTTTCGTTTTCAGTGCACGGATGATCATGGTATGTGTACGTGTGCGCATTCCGGACGTGTCCATGTTTAAACATCCGGGTGTGTATGGATAGTTGGATGTGTTTAGATGTTTGGATGTTTGACACATGAAAGCTGCCGCCGTTGTGGCGCCCATGCCAAACAACTTGGGTCAACACGCATGTGAGGAGGAGGTGGTAGCTCTTACGCTTTCTTGGGTTCTTGCTGTAGTCGTAGTCGCGGAGCATGGTCTTTGAGCTCTCAACCAGTGTCTTGTAGCAGCCTGTTGTTACGGAAAGGAGGAAGACCGAACGCAGTTGGAGTGAAGCAGTGAAGCGAGGAGTGGTTTGACATGATGAGGTCGCGATAGGACACAGTACCAGAATCAGTAAAGACAAGAAAAACGAAAAAGGAGCAAAGAGTATCCGAGTTGATCAGGCCTCGTGTCACATGTAAAGGAAACATACACCAGCAAGCATCAGGAAGCAGGCAATAATAACATACACTCATGTTCTCAAACAACAACAACAAACATACACAAGCAGGGACGGCCATACTCAAACAACAAGAACAAGCAGAGACAAGCAAAGACGAACATACTCAAGCAAGCAAATATGCACACACATACACACACACACACACATACGCACCTCCAAATCGCTTGTAGAGGATGATGGCGACAGCTTGAAGGCGGAGGTAAAAGGCGCGATCTTGTTGGGTGCGGGTCTTAAACTTGTACTTGCGGGTCATGGTTTCCCAGCCCTCTGGAACTTGGAAGCAGAACGCGTGGAGTTCTTCGAGGGCGAGAGCACTTTCGACCTCATCGTTGCGGGTGGTGTACGCCTTGGCAATGAGCCTGTCGCACTTGCGGCGCCGCTGCTTGCTCATGGTATCGAGGGCCTGCGAGCGATGGCGGAGGACGCTCTTGCCGTGCGTCTTTGCAATTTCGCGCACAGCCGTCTTGCCCTTTTTGAGAATGCCGACGCCGAGTTGTTTACAGCGGTCCACCGAGTGGGCGGAATCCGTGAACGCTGCATGGAGTGAGTGGGAGCGGAGTGGGTGTTGTTTGTGAGTGAGTACGAGCGTGTGGAGGATGGGAAGGGGGGAGGAAGAATGTTTGAAAGGATAGCTTGGAGAGTCAAGAGCATCATGACAGCAGAGACAGTTTCGCACAGATAACGACCGACAAGAAGATCATGTACAACCACATAGAGAGAGAGAGAGACACACACACACACATGCACACACAACACACGCACGCACACGCAACACACATACGCAGCAGACACATGCAGATACACACATACGCAGATACACAACACACACACACACACGCACGCGCGCACACACACTGACTGTATTTGCGGCGAGGGGTGCGCGGCATGGTCGTGGACGATGACTATCTTTGGTACACTGCGTGCGTGGTGGTAGTGGTGGTGGGACGGAGCGACGTCAAGGTGGTGACCCCTTCTTGCGTGGAAGAGGAACGCGTGTGCGGCGTGGGCGGTGGAAGAGGCGGAGAGGAAGGTGATAGTGGTGGGGGCAGTAGTGGATGTGTTTGCGGCGCACAAAATCACAATCGCTCGCTGTAGGCGTGGCTGGCGTGATTGCAGGGTTGCTGGACTGGGCGACAAGGGCGACAAGGGCGACAAGGGAGGGATCAGGGAAAGGAAGAACTGGAAGAGGGAGGATATTGGAGTGATCGACGAGACGAGCAAAGCAAAGAACAAGGGAGGGCTTGGCTTGGAAGGCAGGCGTGACAAATGGAAAATGGGCTGTGTCTGCGTCTGCGACTCAGCAAGCATGAAATGGTGAGAGCTTTTTGGGGGGGGGGGGCAAACAACAACACCACCACTAGCTCCAAAGCAGAGCACAGCTACGACTCGACGATGGAAGAAGAACAAAGAGATCGACCCACGGAGGGACGGCGGGCAGAGCAAAGGGTAATGTAACACGTGAAACAGAACGTGGCAAGAACAAAGACAGAGGGGGGGGGGAGAGAGGAGCGGAGGTATGGGTGGAGGGTCAGGGAAAATGCATGCCGCAGAGCACAACGTGGTCCCACCAAGCAAAGGCACACACACACACACTGGGCACGGCAAAAGCAGGGCGACCACGCCCCGCACAACCGAAGCGCACGTTGTTTTGTGGGTGGGTTTACTGCTGTTGAAGCAAGCACGCTGCAGCAAGCATGACCACTATGTGGCCCTGACTGCGCCAAAACACCAACAAAGAGAGCACGCTGCTGCTGCGACGGAGCGACACACAACACGCGAGAGGCGAAGCTTTGTGGGTTGGTCAACGCATCCTATGTAGGTTGACCAGACATGGGAAAAATGAAAAGCCACATTGCAAACTATCTATTCGCCGCAACAAGATCGCCCCATGCCATCTTCTTTGCGGCCCGCCACTTCAAGTCGTCGTTGACCCGCCGCTTACTGAAGGTGACATCGCGAATTTTCCCTGGGGTGGCGAAACAAAACAACCAAATCGCAAAATAAAACTGGGTGAGCGCCACGGGAAAGACTCTCCACGCCGTGCAAGACTGTCCCAGCATGACCAAAACGAGAGTGGACACAGTTGCACAAAGAAATAGAGCGGGCCAAAATGAGGTCCCTGGCAAGGCCCGCTCTGATGGAACGTGCATGTTTGCACGTTTCGCGTGTGTGCCGCCGTTAGCGTTTTGTGTGGCGTGGTCATGTTTGGTGTGGCGTTGTTCGCGTGTGTGACGCGTTTTGTGCGTCGTGACGCGTTTTGTGCGTCGTATCGCGTTGCGTTGTGTTGCGGTGTGTTGCGTTTGCCGCACCAGCAACGCACACACACAACACACAACAACACGCCAACACGCCAACACGCCGCTCCAAGTCACAAAACGAACGAACCAAAAACAAAGAGCTCCGTGCGACATGAGCAAGCAACCACCGATACCCACCGCTGAAGGAGCAGGTCCTGGCAGTGACCAATCCTTTCTTGCGGGACACACTGGCCACGACACGATGAAGCTGTTGATCGACTGCTGTTGGCGTTGGGCAATCGCCTTCGGCGTCAACTTGGCGATTGTGTGTTGTCGACGATGTGCTGTCGCTGGCGGCGTCTTGCTCCTCTTCTTCCTCTTCCTTTTGCTCATCTTCTTCTTTCTCCTCCTCATCATCATCTTCCTCGTCTTCCTCCTCCTCATCATCATCCTTTTCCTTTGCTTCTGCTGCTGCCACTGCTGCTGGTGTGCGGCTGTCGATGGTGTGTGCGGCCCCGAGCGCGCCCGACGCCACCGTGCCGGCATATGCGGCCATCGCAGCCAGCGTGTTGTCTGCACCGCGGTGGTGGTGGTGGTGTTGTCCTTGTGGTTGTGGGTGGTTGTCTGCTGAAGCTTCCTCTTCTCCTGCTGCTGCTGCTGACGCTTGCTGACGCTGGCGTTTGCGTTCGCGCTGCTCTTTGTCTTGCTCTGCGGCAAAGGTTTCACCACAGGTTTTGATATGGGTCCGGTACTGCTGCCACTGGTCCGCGGAGTATGTTGTCTTCTTCAAGATTAAGTACGAAAACTTGCTTCTGCGCACTTGCCGGCGACGCAGGCTGCGGTGGAACATCTGTTGTTGTTTCGTGTGCGTAAGAGTGTGTGTGTGTGATGTGTGCGCGCGCGTGATGCGTGTGATATGTGATATGTGTGTGCGCGCACGTTAGTGTGTGTGTGTGCGATATGTGCGCACACGTTAGTGTGTGTGTGTGTGTGTGTGGAAAACAAGGCATCATTCACGGTCACAACACAACGGCATGCAGCCATCGGCCCTCGTCCCCAAACCACACATGCACTTACACGCACATGCACACACATACACACATGAACAGTGATACGCACCAGGGAAGGAGGCCAGACGACGGAGACGGGGAAGTGGCACGGGTGGGACGTCTGCGTCATGGGACACTGGTACATGTGCGGGCACGGGGCCACCAGCTGCATTGTGTACGGTGCAGTACTTGCCGCAGCAGCAGTGGAAGCAAACGCCACCCCCTGCTCTTGGCCATCACCATCGCCATCGTGGTGGCGCTGATGGCCTTCTTCTTCTTCTTCTTCTTCTCGTGTCGCGGCCGCCGTTGCTGCAGCGTCAGAGCCAGGGCCATCATGAGCGGAAGGGCCCGCAGTGTCCTCATCGTCACTGCTGTGTATTGCCTCCAGGTGCGCTTGGTTGTCGTGCAGCGCAAGCGCGGCAATGTGCTGGCGAGCTTCAAGCATGCACATGTGCCCCCACGCACTCCCATTCTCCACCAGCACCTGTTGTATGTGTGTGAGCGTGGGTGAGTGCGTGTGTGTATGTGTGGGTGAGTGCGTGTGTGTGTGTATGTGTGTGTGTATGTGAGTGGGTGAGTGAGTGAGTGTGAGTGAGTGTGTGTGTGTGAGAGTGTGAGTGAGAGAGTGTGTGTGAGTGAGAGTGTGAGTGTGGAAGTGCGTTGAACATGACCTGACTCACAGCCCGCAGGACATGAACGAATGGACAACGGTTGGAAGCGCATGCACGAAAACACGCGCACACACACGTGCACACACACACACACACACGCAACGTACGAGGTATGAGGTTGTCTTGTTCCAGAGGGATGTGAGGGCTGCTCGGCGGGCGTCACCAGATGGCAGCTCGCTCAGTGTATGGCTGGCAAGCACAAGGTCGTGCTCACCCTGGAGTGTGCAATGAAGCGCAGCATGTGTGTATTGTGGGGAGAGGAGCAAGAGCTTCAGTAGTGGCGTACTACTAGCGCTTGAAGAGGAAATGACAACACAAAGCCGACCACACACACACACACACACATACATACACACTCTCTCTCACACACAAACACACACACACACAAACACAAACACAAACACACACACACACACAAACATACACACGCACAAACACAATGCAACTGCACATACTTACACACGCGCACACATTTGAGTTACCTTGGGGGAGAGAAACTGTTGGAATCGACTGTGGCGATCGTAATCAATACCTGGAAGCAGCGCAAGCAAACACAGCAACACGTGCAGGTACATGGACAATGGGAGAGGGAGAGGGAGAACGCGAAGGTTATTTACGTGAAGCTCAGCCCGCATGAAAGTGCATGTGTGTGTGTGTGAGTGAAGACGGCGCACATGTGCTGATGTGTGTGTGGTCATCGCTAAGCGTCGCTCAGCGTCGCTACGTACCCTCCAGCATGTGTTGGGAGAGGTTCAGCATGGCCAAGGACGTATCCACGCATGTGATGGAGTCAACGCTCGACTTCCATGTGTCATGCAGTGCCCTGAGTGTGCAGGAGGGGGAGGGGTAGGTGTGGAGGGGAGGAGAGTGTTAATGTGGTGCAATCAGGTGCAGGAGCATGTGCAGCCACCATGCCAGGGTAAAGCGCAGAAGAAGGTCAACTGATGCTGCCACCAACAGCGCTGAAACGAGCATGGCACCTCAGGTGCACAAAACAGGTGCTCTCACCATGTTGATGTGCCTGTTCCAGCGCCAAAGTCCAGCACAGATGACGGCTGAAACGCTGGATCCCGAATTCTCAACTGCACGCAATTGGGATGTATGTGAGTGTGTGTGTGTGTGTGTGTGTGTGTGTGTGTGTGTGTGTGTGTGTGTGTGTGTGTGTGTGTGTGTGTGTGTGTGTGTGTGCGTGTTCTTCATGGCGAAAACGTTACCTGGTTGAGGGCGAGCTCCGCGAGGCGCCGGGTTGATGCCCCTTCACCGTTGTCGTGATGCCTAGACAGCGACGGATCGGAAGCGCCGAAATGAATGACAGTGGGTCATAATGTCGCGCCGTGACGCATGTCGCTGAGCCCCCCACGTGCCAACGCATCATATTGTGGAGACCTGCGCTAATTCTGAAGAGATCTCCTTCAACGCTATTAGATAGCATAATAGTTTAAAATTTCGAGCCTGCGTAGATGATGAAGGCTTGAGGCTTGTGGGCGTGCTAGTGTCGTCTCTTATACGCAAGACCCCCGCTAGACGCGTCGAGCCCCGCCCGTAAGAGACACGGCGACGCAGACATGTACAAACAGATCAGAGAACGTTCGACGGCCCAGCATCCCTACACGGCCACTAAATTGAATCAAAA
>NW_004754906.1:786159-787452 GCF_000188695.1 Salpingoeca rosetta | reverse complement strand
GTGTGCGTGTTGGTCATGGCTGGAAGGTGTCATGGTTTTCGTGGAACTCGACGTGACAGCAAGTTGATGAAACATCACCGTTGTCATCATCCCCAGCAGCAACGAACAGCAAACAGCAAACAGCAATGGCAAACAGCAACAACCTCGTCCATGACTCACTTCGTTGAGAACGCGGTGGGTGCTAGCAAACGTGTGTGGTGCCTGCGATACCAAAAACGCAAGTGCTTCCCGCTCTCCATAACGCAGATGATTCTTATACTTGACTCCATCCTCCGACACATATGCTCGATCTGCACAGCGTGCAGCGGAAACAAAACAAGCAAACACGCATGAGATTCATGTCGAACTCACCAATGAGCAACAGGTGACAGCAGGAAGTTAGCAACGAGGTAGGGAGCCACTACACACACCCACACACGCATACACACATACACACAGCACATGCACGCATACACACACACATGCACGCACACACACAAAACGCATGCACGCACACACACACACACATACACGCACACACACACAAAACGCATGCACGCACATATTCACATGCACGCACATATTCACACACACACATACGCACACACACACACACATGCACGCACACATACACATGCACACCTCGCACAGACGATGCTTCTGGTAGCTCTATGTCTGGCATGTCACGGTTCGCCCAAAAGGCGTGAAACTTGGACGCATCCTCAAACACCTGTGCTTGCGACGCGCCACTATCTGATACACAAACACACAACCACATGCACAACCACGAGAACATCAGCGACCTTATCAACCACCACATTCACACGTGCTCAAGTTGCCACCTGCTTCCAACAAGCACACACACACGCACGCACGCACATAACCATTCAAATACTCACACACACACACACACACACGCACACGCGCACACACTCCGTGAGGAACGCACTTGCTATGGCGGTCTCGGCAGCGGCAATCCACCTCTCGGGTAGCAAGACGGAGCCCACCGCAAACGATGTCACGGGTGCCAGCCACTTGGTCTTCTTCACCCGCCCAATCGTCTGCAGCATGGTCGTTTCTTGCTTGCTTGTGTCTCTTTGTCTTTTTTTTCGTTCTTGTTATTTTGTTGTTTGATTCCATGCACGTTGTCAACATGTGCTTCCATGCACATTGTAACGGGTTTATTGCACAATCTCCCATCAAATCAAACAGCCACAGACAAAGATGCTGCAGAACTCAGATGATGACAAAGGGGTGGTGTGTGTGCAGGTGCTTGAGAGATGGGATGCGGTGGAAGGTCCCTGGCTTGTGTGT
>NW_004754906.1:774673-780286 GCF_000188695.1 Salpingoeca rosetta | reverse complement strand
GATGAAGAGAACGGGCCGGCCGTTTGAACGAGGCTCCTTGAGCAAATCCCTGAGGAGAGGCACCGGCGCGGTTGCTGCATCTGTCGTCGTCTATGGTCGTTTGCTGTTGTTGTTGTTGTTGTTGTTGTTGTTGTTGTTGTTGTTGTTGTTGTTGTTGTTGTTGTTGTTGTTGTTGTTGTTGTTGTTGTTGTTGTTGTTGTTGTTGTTGTTGTTGTTGTTGTTGTTGTTGTTGTTGTTGTTGTTGTTGTTGTTGTTGTTGTTGTTGTTGTTGTTGAGCACGTGCATCATGAATTCGCAACAAAGATCACGCACGGGTCTTGCTCAACCGTCCAAGTCGCCAAAACCGCACACACACACACACACACACACACGCACACACCAACACACCAACAAACGCACACCTGTCCGACATCGAAGAAGATTTGCTTGACTTTATCGGAGGCGGAGAGTTCGTTTGTCAGCGCAAACTTGGCCGAGAGATGGTTGCACAGCAGCTGCGCAAGTTGCGAAGGGCAACGGGGAGAGAGAGGAGGATGGTGAGGACGTGCATGAGGCGGTGCTCGAGCGTGTCAGACATGACGATGCGCGCAGTGAAGAGTGGGGTACATCGACAACACCCCCCCCCCCCCTCAACACGTACCGCGTGCATGGCTGCTTGGATTGTGTCGCTCGTGTGACTGCGAGAGGCCGCAACCCGCTGAAGCGCCCCGAGCGCCCTACAAACAGTCACACACACACACACACATGATGTGACATGAATTCAACGTGCATGTGTAAGGAAAGCGCTGTCAACATGAACGGAGGACCAACACGTGCAATGACCACAGCAAGATGCGTAAGCGAGCGTGAAAGGGTCGGTAACAGAGCAGTGTGCCAGCGTTTACCCTTCATGGATGAGCTCAGCGGCGCTGGCAGGATCCTCGCAAACTGCAAAAAAAAAAAAGGTTACATACACACAGGAACACAAACGCACGCAAATACGCGTACATCGCAATGCAGGAGCACAATGAAACGAGTGAATCACAGTGTGCGTGCCTGTGTGAGAGAGAGAAGCAAGCTTGCTTGTAACGCAAGCAGTCGTCTTGTGCGTGTGTGCATGTGCTCGTATTGGCTGACGTTGGTGGACGATGCGCGCTGCTGCGAGGCCGACGTGCTGGTCGGCACTGGAGATGTTTTCCACAATTCGCGGATACGGATCGCACGTGGACAGCTGGACCAACATAGCACGCGGCACATTGTGAGCACAACAGCAAACCAGCGAGCGAGCGTGGGTGCATCAACATGCATGCACAACAAATGCATACATGAAAGCACAAGTGCACGCACACACGTTCACACGCCACACGCACACATAAAATCATAAGTGCACGCATACACGTTCACACACGCACACACACACACACATACACACACATACACACACAAACACACACACACTCATACACGCACACACACACACACGCACACACACACATGCACACACACACACACAGAGGTTTGCACAGCAGGGCACCTCGCGTCTGTATGCTGCGTCGCCGGCGAGAGCGGTGAGGGCATCAAGGCATTTCTCCTGCAGCGCAGCCGTGTGCGCGCCCCTGTTCAGCAGCTGGACCAGCGGAGCAATTGGAGAGACCGTGGCCATGGACTGCCGGGACGATGAGGGAAGATGAGGGAAGATGAGGGAAGGGTGGGTGGTGTGGATGGTGTGGGTGGTGTGGATGAAGTGGGGGTGAGTGAAGCGAGGTGCAAGGAGGGTTGAGGAGAGGTAATCAAGGAAGCAAACGAACGGCGAGGATATACGAAGGGAACAGGGCACAACAGCATTGTACATGCAGGTGCACACACACGCACACGCGCACCATGGTGCACTGCACACAACAGGTGCGAGCATACGTACTGCTCTCAGCTGCGGCTCCTGTGCAAACGACGCGACGCACGATGCCGCGTGGGCCTGCAGAATGAAGAGAGAACGAAGGTGACATGGTGGAGGTCATTAGTGCAGGGTGTGTGTGTTGTTGTTGTTGTGTGTTGTGTGTGTTGTGTGTTGTTGTTGTTTAAGTTGTTGTTTAAGTTGTTGTTGTTGTTGTTTAAGTTGTTGTTGTTGTTGGTGGTGTTGTTGTTTAAGTTGTTGTTGTTGTTGTTTAAGTTGTTGTTGTTGTTGTTGTTGTTGTTGTTGTTTAAGTTGTTGTTGTTGTTGTTTAAGTTGTTGTTGTTTAAGTTGTTGTAGTTGTTGTTGTTTAAGTTGTTGTTGTTGTTTAAGTTGTTGTTGTTGTTGTTGTTGTTGTTGTTGTGAAAACACTGTAAAGTCCTGATTTCATGTTCGTGCAGTGCACATGACATAGACAACACCGCCAGTCAATAATACTCCACACATGCACTGAGGCACACCTGCGTTGGCAGCCGCTGCACAGCAGTTGCTTTGAGGATTTCCAGCAGGCCGGGGTACACGCCAGCCTCAAACACTTGCTGCGCAGTGGTGACAGGAGGCGTAAGCGATGACAATGAGTATAAGGTATGAAATCAAGCATGGCACGCACACACACACACACGCACACGCACACGCACGACACATACACGCACACGCACGCGCACATACACGACACATACATGCACACACGAGCACACACGGCACAGCACAGTGCACGGTCGTATGCACACGCGCACATGTGTGGACTACATACCAGTCTGTTTGGCGTTGACTTTGAGACGAGGACAGCCAGGGTCTGTGCCGCTGCCTGCACGCACGACTCGTGCTCACACGTCAGCAATCGCACGAGCTTTGGCAGCGAACCCGCCGTCAGCACGGCAGCAGCACTCGACTGCACGCAGACGTAGTGACAGTGACAGCGATGGTGAGACAGTGTGGTTGTGGCTGTGCTTGCAGTGGTGGTGAGAGAGCGTGTGCGTATGGATAGATGGGCAAACATCTGGACCAATGCGGGCGCTTCGTGTCAACGAGACGGAATCACACACAGTGCACACACAGTGCACACACAAACACACTCACTCACTCACACACGCACGCACTCAAGCACACACACAACAAAAACACGCCTGTGCATGTGTGAATTACTTTTGCGATTGCGAGAGCGGAGAGGGCGTTACAGGCGGCGCAGGACACGGCCGCGTTGATGGGCTGTTTTGGATCATCCGGCAGGAGCTGCCCAGCTGCGACCATGGTGGTGGTCATGGCGGTGGCGGTGGTGTGAGGGACGCAACACATCAAAAGGGCAGGCAATCCGCAAACACACACGCACACACACACACACACGCAGCAAACACGCACACACGCACGCAAAAATAAACAAACAGCAAACACAAGCACAGAGCAAACACACACACACACACACACACAAAAATAAACAAACAGCAAACACAAGCACAGAGCAAACACAAACAAAGAAACAGCAAACACAAACACAGAAACAAACACACGCAACGTACCGACGGCGGCCTCTGTTTTGAAGTCGCGAAGAATGCGGCGGTTGTCGTTGTCGTGCGCTGCCGTGCGCACACACTCCATTGCCCGCACCTTCACCTCCACGTCCTCGTGCGTCAGCAGCTGCAGCACCTTCACCAGCGGCGCGTCGGCCTGCGAGCCGTTGTCTGGGATGGCGCCCACGCGCTCCAGTGCCGGTGGTTCGTACAGCATCGTCGATAGCGCATCGAGCGCAACCACATACGACTTACTGTACTCGGGGTTGGTCACAAACCCAATAATCCGCTCCAGCACCCCAGCTTCATCTGCACGCAGTGTACACGTGTGTATATATATATATATATATATATATATATGTGTGTGTGTGTGTGTGTGTGTGTGTGTGTGTGTGTGTGTGTGAACAAACAAGTGGAATCCCTGACACAAAGGAGGAACGCCTCATCTCACGACCACCACCACCGCCACCAGCAAACAACAACGATTACACAACGACGACAGTGACTATGACGACAGTGACGACGACGTACAGAGGGTTTGCCTGCAGGTCTGGTTCCGGGACACCTTTGCCACGACATTGAGGGCGAGTTCCTGGATGGCGCGAAAATCAGAGTCAAGCAGCGCCAGCAGCGGCTGTGCAGGCTCTGCTGCCATCATCTGTGCACGGCCCTCGTAGTCCTCGCACAGCATCAGCAGCGCTTGCAGTGCGTTGCGGATGATATCGGGCTGTGAGGATGAGAGCAGGGCGACAAGCGGCGTCACCACGTCCTGTGCCAGCAGCTGCTTGCGCACGCTGAACTCTGTGCTCAAATTGGCGATGATGGACCTGAATCAACGCATCGACGCAGCGCAAGTGGAGGGAAGCATTGTTCTGTGAGAGTTGGACACACTAAACGCGGCTGATCCGGCAAGGTTGATGTGTAGAACAATGCATACACGCGCACATACGTATGCATGCAAACGCACGCACACACAACGCCCGCGAAGGGCATGCACGGGCACCTGTGTGTGCACGTGTGAGTGAATGCACCCGTCCCTCAGCTCACAAACACTCCATTTCCTCCACACACAAAGTCGGGCTCGTTCACAACTTACGCGGCATTTTCTTGCCCGACAGGCGACGTTGGCGGTGCCAACATTGGTAGGAGGTCTGGAAGCAGGGTGTCGTTGATGTCCCCTTTGCACTGCAGCCTTACGGCGTAGTCTTTTGTGAGTGTTGACAGGCACATGGTGGCTCTGTTTCGCATCTCTTCTTCCTCGTGCTTGACTAGCTGCAACAGCACTGGAAGTGCACCCAGCGATGCCACATGCTCTTTGTTCTTGTCCGCTGTACAGTGTGGATATGTGTGTGTGTGCATGTGCGTGCCGGGTATGTGCGTGCGTGTGTGTGTGTGGATGTGTGTGTGTGTGTGTGTGTGTGTGTGTGTGTGTGTGTGTGTGTGTGTGTGTGTGTGTGTGTGTTGGGACGTGAGCGCACATCCAGTGACGACTGTGACACAAGAGGTTGCAGCCCGTTTTAACACGTACACTAGACTCCCACGACAGCAGCTCACACGGCAAAGACAAGGCGCTCAGCAAGCATCCCCTGCTCCACACCTGTGGCTCCGTGCTCTCCTTGCCCTTCTTCCCCATCACTATCGTGTGTGTGTGTGTGTGTGTGTGTGTGTGTGTGTGTGTGTGTGTGTGCTGCTGGTGTCTTGGTGGTTGGCAACAGAAGCGCCCCTAAGTCGAAATTGCCTTTGCTGTGCAACAAAGGCAAAGTTGCCTTTGGCGAAAATTTCACACAAGCAGCAAAGCACAAAGCAAAGCAGAAGGCGGCGAGAAGAAGAAAAACGGACCACCACCAACAAGACAACACCCACCCACCCACCTCGCATCACTCGTGACCATCATCGCAGCAGCGCAGCATCATGGGTTGTGTCTTTGGGCGCATGGGCGCCAGTGGTGACGCTGGTGAGCCTCAACACAAGGTCTATTCATGGTACGTTGTGGTCTGCCTGGACTGTTTGGCAAGTTGCTGCTTGGTGCTGCTTGGTGCTGCTTGGTGCATGGTACTTGAGCGAGTGCGCGCCATGCTTCTGATGATCTTGATGTGGTCTTCGCAACGGTTGGTGCTTTCGCTCTGTGTGTGTGTGTGTGTGTACGTGCAGGGACAAGCGGGAAGCCAAGGACCTGTC
>NW_004754906.1:754673-769673 GCF_000188695.1 Salpingoeca rosetta | reverse complement strand
ACACACAGAGGCGACCGAGACCTTGTTGAGGCCATACGGCGCGTCGTCGTCCGCATATTTCTTCTTGAAGAAGGACTGGATGGGGTTGGCGCCATATTCCGCAAGCACGCGCGCCATTGCCTCCGATGGAATGCGCTGCAGCATTCCAAAGACAGGTGTCACCGCCAGACACCGGTACGGTGTCAGCTTCAGGTCCAGGTTCTCCTTCTTCAACAGCCGGTCCATGAGCGTAATGACCTGCAGCACCAGTTGATCCTGCACAGAGTTGCACGTGAAGTCGAGGAGAAGGGGGGAGAAAAAGACGTGCAGTTGAAGGAGTGGATGAATGTGCGAACGAGGGTGTGGGAGAACGAATTACACACGTGAGCGTGGGTGAGCATGCGTGACCGTAGAACCACGACAGTGCAGCAGAAAACACACACACACACACACACACACACACACACACACACACACACACACACACACACACACACACGCACACACGCATCGTACACAGACAGCCGCTCAACCAGCAAACCAAGCAAATGCACCACACAGACAACAGCGCTGCCCGCAGCCTCTCCTCACATCCCTCCTCTCGCACCTGTCGTAGATCATCGCCATTCTTGAAGATGATGCCGTATTCGCCCTTGTTCGTCTCCAGCGTCAGCCCAAGCGGCTTCAGCGCAGACTGCACGCAATTGAACACACACCGTGGCAATCAGTGTGTGCATGTGCGCGTGTGCGTGCGCGTGTGCGTGTGCGCGTGTGATGGGTAAGTGTACAGCAGGAAAAAGGCACAGCGGGTGCTATGCTGTGGTGTGAACCGCATCTGTGTGTACCGCAAAGGGACAACAAACTTTCAGCCATCGCCATTGTCTGTGAACGTGAGTGCACTTAAGTGCAAGCAGCACATTGCGTCAGGACCTTGAAGATGTGCGCATCATCATGGCGAATGGACTTGACAATCACGCCTGCACAAAACATGGTGCAATAACATCATGCAATGCAACAGCAGGTGAGGAGGGGCCTTGCATATGAGATGGCGAGCGACAAGCAAAGACGGGGCAAAGCGTGACCATGTACACAAACACACATGGGGCAAAGCGTGACCATGTACACAAACACACATGCACACGCACGGACATCACACCACACCATACAGCATGAGGCTCCCTCAACGCAGCTGGCAAATGGCCAAGGAAGACAGACCAGGGTCCATGGGAAGTGGAGCGTTGATGTTCTGGAATTGTGGTGACTGCTCAATCATCTCCCGCAGCTTGGCAACCTGCGGCATGCCATAGGGGGAGGTGGATGGGGCGATCCAGCGCTCGTGAGGAAGAATAGAGACTGAGTACTTTGACAAATTACAGACACACACACAAACAAACAAACACACACACAAACAAACAAACACACACACACACGCACACACACACACACACACACACACACACACACACACACACACACACACACCACGAACCTTGCGCGGGCGGTTGCCTTCCATGTCCGCAATCTCTGTTGAAAGCGAACACAGTTCTTCAGCAGCCAATAGCCAGGGGTGCATGGGCATGTGAGGACACACGAGCGTGTGTGCGTGGTGCGTGTTTGTCGCCTCTACGAGGACAGCTGGTCGAGCCGGCACGCCAATCAGGTCAGGAAAGCACACACACACACACACACACACACACACACACACACACACACACACACACACACACACACACACACACACACACGCACACACAGGAGAACAAGAGCAACCCAGCTCATCTCCTACGTTTGACAAATCGTGCGGATGCGTTGATGGCGCGTTCAATTTCGCGCTGGCGAGGGCCACCACCATTTAGCATCCTGTCGAGAGAGAGAGAGATAGAGAGAGAGACACGCACACACATACATGGGTGTGGTCCGTGGAGGTGTAAGGGTTGGTGGCGAGCACGTATGGTTGGGCCTTGGCTGTGTCAATACTCACATGAGCACACGCATAGACACACAGACACACAGACACACAGACACACAGACACACAGACACACAGACCCCCCCCCCACACACACGGCAACCACGACGACAGCGATAACAGTGATGACGTACGCCATGAGCTGCTTGCGGATTTGGCCGTAGAAGTCTGCGTGTTCGACCTGGCGCTCGCGATCGTGCTCTTCGACGTGCAGATACCAATACAGTGTTTGTGCTGCAGAAGGCCGACAGGTGCGTGATGCGGAGGGTTTAGTGGGGAAGGGGTTTCAGAGGAAGGAAGAGATGCAAGTCAGAGAACAGGGTGCGCGAGCCAAGCTCATGTGCGTGCATCTCACACACACACACACACACACACACACACACGAGCACACGCACACACACACACACACGAGCACACGCACACACACACACACACAACCACATGTACGCACCAAACTCTGGGTTCTCTCTTGCGCGTTCGAAGAGGAGCGAGCGGAGCTGGTTCTGCGGTTTTGCGCGGGCGGACTGTTGCTTAGCAAGCCGTTGCATCTCTGGCGATACACGCGAAGCGAGGAGGACGCGTGAGAGAGAGAGAGAGTGTGTGTGTGTGTGTGCGTGCGTGTGCGTGCTTCCACACATGTGCGCGCACGTGCGTGTGAATGGAATCATGCATGTACGTGTGATGTTGGAACGGGCGTTTCATTGCAAGGATCACTCATCACAGGAAACCGAAACTTACGGCCTGGTGCCCACGAAACGCCCATAGCTGGCGAACGACAGAAATGCAGTCAGAACGGCCAGTGAGCGAGCGGAAAAATGGAATCTAGCAAAGAAGTACGACACACACACATACACACCCCCCCACACACACACCCCTCCCACACACACCACACACATCAAACACACAACCACGCCGCACCCTGGTGAACTGGCTGGCGGTGGGCGTCATCATCGACATCGTCGTCATCGTCGTGCGCGTGTGTTGTTGTGCCGTCGACTGAGCGGGACAGGGACCACGGCTCGTACTTGAGCGCCTGCACCAGCTGCAGCAGATACAGCGACAGCTCCTCATCGTCCGCCTGCCCACACCCACAGGAAGCAAGGAGGGAAGGGAGGTGTGTGTGTGTGTGCGTGTGGAAGTATGCGTGTTGTGTGAATACTCATGAAACGCGGAATGGTCGAAACGCGACAACAGCAGCGCGCCCAACATGGCAATTTGTTCATCTCAACTCGGTACCCAAACCTCCCTCCCTTCATGCATGCATGCAAGCAACATCACCTCAGCCAGCCGCTTGACGGCGTAACTGCGGACCACAGGGTGCTCAAAGTCCTTCCCGAGCAGCCCGAGCGCCGTGTGCGTGTCAATCGGCTCCCACGCCTCGAGCGTCTCCTGCGCCTGCTTCGCCTCGGCCTGTGGTCATGCAAGGAGGTCGAGGTGGAGGTGGAGTTGGTGTGTGTGTGTGTGTGCGTGCGCGTGTGCGTGATGGGTGGGGATAGGAAAAAAAAAAGAAGGTAAGGGCGGTGCCACAACTGCGGAAGATGGACGGACAGACGGCCAGATTGGCACACGCTTGCACCCATGCCAGCACGACAGTAAGAGCGGTGCAAACATACTGGGGAGGACCAGTCGACGGCGCGAAGAACTTTTGGAAGCGCGTGCGCATTTCGGGAGAGATAGAAGCGGTACCGCCTGCACACACACACACACACACACACACACACACACACACACACACATCCAAACACATGTCACAGCCCTGCGAATTACTTCCACAATCGCGCGAGCACAAGCACAAGAGCGCAAGCAGCTGCATGTCGATGCGCACCAGAGCAGATCCTTCTCCTCCAGCACAAGCGGTTCCGTCACAGATTTGCGAATGATTTCGGCAAGCTTGTCCCTGGCGGCCGCAAACACACGTGCGCAGATGTGAGGCGGAGAGGACGCGAAGCGTGAGACAGACGGCTTTGCTTCAAACATCAACCCCCAACGCGCTTGCGCGCACACAAAGCCAATCAGCAAGTCAAGCAACCCACTCGCAACTCAATCACCACAGACCATTTCAAGTCACTCCAACAGCACCCACACCAGTCCAAACCAGTTAGCATGAGTCCGTCCCCCCCCCAACCACCACCACCACCACCACCACCACCACCACCACCAACATCAGACCGGGTGGAGGGCGTTGGCTTGAGATCGCGGTCGAGGAAACCGCGACGGCGGCTGCGCATCTGCTGGTGGTGCTTCACCTCGACAAGATTCTCCGTGAACATCATCTCAGGGTCCTCGTTCTCCCGCAGCATCTCTGGTGGGCAGGAGGGACAGGGGGTTTGTGTGTGTGTGTGTGTGTGTGTGTGTGTGTGTGTGTGTGTGTGTGTGTGTGTGTGTGTGTGTGTGTGTATGTGTATGTGTGTGGTTTTTGTGAGTGCCAGCTATTCGAAGAAAAGCGTGCAGGTTAATTCACGGAGGCCACTTGCAACAATTCAAAACCAGCACAACCACATCACGATCACCACCAACGCCAACTGCTGCCACCACTCACTCATGTGCTCGACAGTATCGAGTCTGTCTTCGCAGAAGAGGACATCTGAGGGGAAACGGGGTAGGTCCACCACAAGATATGACACCGTCGACGCGGCAAGCAGGTCCTGGTGGTTGGCGAGTGATGGCATAGGGGGGGGGGGCGAGGTATTGAGGGTGGGGGGAATGAATGCATTGATGTCGGCGTGTGGACGCGAGAACAAATAAACAAGTGACCATATGCGCGCTTGTCGCATTCGTGCGTGCACTGCACTGCACTGCACTGCGCACACCATCAGCGTGAGGCCAAAACGCAACGTCTCCACCACCAAAGGAACACATGTGCACCACCCACCTCGATTTCGCTGGCGAGCCGGCTGTTTGTGAGCTCGTCAAGCCACTCAACATGCAGCATCCGCCCCGCATTGTACTGTGAAATCAGCTGTGTGTGTATACACATAGACACACACACATAGGCACACACACAGACACAGACACAGACACAGGCACAGACACACAAACACAAAGGAGGCGTGCAGATGTGAGGATGGTTGAATATTCGTGTGCACGGTGGGAGGTGTTGCAAAGGTATTCACGTGTGTTTTGCGTGTGGACAGAGTGTATCACAAGATACTGCAGGGACAGAGCGTTGTCGTGATGTAAACTCACCTGCTGCACTTTCTGCACGTCTTTGCGGACAGACTTGGCGGCTGGTGGGGTGTCGGGCTGCTTGACCTGCGATGGAACGAGTGCATAAGAGACGAGGCACGGGCGGTGCAGTGGTTGGCACGGACGATGACGAGAAGGGGGCGCATGACGTTTAGGGAGCAGCCACAACAGTGACGCTCGGTGAGCGCGCACACAAATCACAGACGCGTGGCAGACTTGATACACATCGACACAAATTGAAAGCCCTTCCCGCACCCGTCCCCCCCCCACACACACCTCGACGTATTGTCTTCCGGTGCGCAGTGTTCCGCACTCGTCAAAGATGGGCAGAGACGCGGTGCCCACTTTCTTCCGCTGTTTAAAACACCACATGAGCGACGCGTGGTGAGAAGTGCGTTTGCGTGTGTTCATCTGATGGAAGCGACATGCGACAGACACAGACACACACACACAGACACAGACATACACAGACATACACAGACATACACACACACACATGCACAGATACATACACAACCACAAACACAGACACCTGGGAGCAAACAAACAAGCACAATGGCTGGCGCAAACAAGTAAGCACCATGGCTGGCCCGCGCGTGTCCCAGATGGAAAAGTCCAAGCACGTGTTGCGAGGAAGATCGCTGTACAGGAGCGGCAGCTGAATGTCCTCTGCACACATACCATATCATGACGCAAGCCATCAAGCCAGAGGAACAATGGTTTGTTGTTGTGTCGCCCAAAGCGGAAGAGAGGAAGCAAGGTGTGTGCACGCAACATCATACCGATGGCCGCCACCAGCCATCCTCGCACACGCACTAGCATGTCCAGCTATGCAGATGCACAACGAACCGGTCCATGTCGGGTGCGAAGATGAAGGGCAGTACGAAGTCTCGCGTGGAAAGCCGAGCGTGTGGCTGCCGGATGTCAGCATGCACTCCACGGACACCTCTGCGCAATGCCATTGAAAGCAGACAAACATCGGACGCATATCAGCGTCATGATTGGTGAGAACTCGGGCACGCATGTGCAGCGTTGCATCGCCCACCCGGGAAAGCCGGCAGTTGTACTACCAACACACACACACACACACACACACACACACACACACACACACACACACACACACCTGGAATGCCGCTTCGCTGCAGTGCGTAGAAGAGGTACTCATCGTCCATCATGGGCTCATTGTCGTTCTGGCCGCCCTGCAAGCTGTGTCTGAGTGTGGGTCGCATGCGGAAAGTGGCGAGCACGCACAGCGTTTTCAGGTGCGTGCGTGAGATGGTGTGGCTGACGTCAGCAAGCAATATACAAGGTCCATCCAAGTCTTTGGTGGACACAAGACAGCACAAACTCGTGTAGATTGAACGTGAACAAAACACCCCCGTCATCATGACAAGAGCCCAATGCATTGTCAAAAGAGATTCGTCTACACTCGAGCAACAGCACCACGCTGAGCCCCCTTGTTGCCACGTACATGGTGAGGGACACTGTTTGCGCCAGGTCACAGCTCGGCACATAGCTGAGCGTCTCCTGGTCCTCGTTCAGCAACCCTTCCGAGAACGAGTCGGTCGTCGTGCTGCTCATCGTCGCTTCTTGTTGCCTTTGCTTGTTTTTGTTTGTTCGTTGGACGTGGACTACTGTTTATGATGTCGATTAACCAGGTGCACCCACAGCCGCAAGGATCACCATCCATCACCATCCATCACCACCATCCATCACCATCCATCACTATCACCATGCATCCCTGCTTCCCTCTCGCATTCCCTCCAATCGTTCCCTCAATCTCCAACCATTCCCCACGTCACTCAGCGGCAGAGAGGGCGTGCTTGATGGCTTGCACGCGCGGGGCAGAAGCGCGTTTATGGGAAAACTCTGGCGGGAAGAGACCAGCACCCATGTGCACGGCAGTGTTGCGAAAGCCCATAGCGCTGTCCACGCTGGCACGCGCGCTGCAGTGCACCTCCACCACGCCGGCCTCGCTTGCTATCCGCTGCGCGTTGTGTTCGGAGACGCCGCCGCCAGCCATGAGCGTGATGCCGTGCTCGCGGGCCGTGGCAGCCAGGCTGCAGATCACGGGCGCACCTTCCAGTGCCGTCGCCCGCCCGCCACTCGTCAGCACGCGCTGCACGCGATTCGCGCCAAAGGCCGTGCCAAGCGTCGCCAGCGCAGCCCGCATGTCCCGCACCATGTCAAACGCGCGGTGGAAGGTGACGGGCAGCGGTCCGCACGCGGCCAGCAGCTTCTTCATCGCTGCCGTGTCCACGTCACCGTCTGCGTTCAGCGCGCCAATCACAAACCCTTGAATCCCACACGCGCGTAGCGCCTCAATGTCGTCCACCATGATTTGCACTTCGGCCTCGCTGAACAGAAAATCGCCCGCCCTTGGCCGAACCAGCGCAAACACCTTGACATGCGCGTGTGTGTGTAATTGCGTGTGTGTATGTGTAAGAGTGTAAGAGTGTGCGTGAGCGTGCACGTGCCTGTGAGTGCGAGCGCATGTAGCATGATGGTCTTTTCTCTCAACCCCCATCGCATGCCTCGCGTACACTCCACCGTCGATTGCACACCCCCACCCACACACATTCACAAACACACACATGCGTTCACACGTACGGGAATGGAGACGGCGCAGACCACGGCTTTGGCCAGGCCCACTGTTGGTGTCAAGCCGCCCTCTGATAGCGCACAGCACAGCTCCAACCGATCTGCCCCTGAATGTGTCGGAACGCACGCGCGCGAGTTTGTGTGTGTGTGTGAGGTAATGTTGGGTTTGAGGGTGGTGAGCGATGATGAAACCTCTCAGCGAAACGACCAGGCTACACACACACACACACACACACACACACACACACACACACACACACACTGTTACATTGTACACACCCCCACCCACCCACATAGCCACACACACACAACACACAGAATTACATGACACACCTCCTTGTTGTGCTTGAGCAGCGGAAGCAACCGAGTCCACGCACACCTCCAGCACAAGCGGATTGTGCTGTGTGCGCTCCTTCCAGAAGACGTGGCAGTGCTTGAAGCGTGGAACAGACTGCAAGGCCGGCGGATTGATAAAGTAGAGGTATGGGCAGCCAAGCAGCAGCGTGGCCAGCTGCTCTTGGATGATGGCGTCGGTGAGGTCCCCGCTCTCTGCCCATAGCACGGAGTGGCGGATGCCGTCCTCCACGTTGTATGGAAAGTCGTTGTCACGCAAGATGTACCGCCGCCTGCGCTTGGCGGGGTCCGGCACCACCACCTCAAACAGCCCCGTCTCCGCGTCCGCGTGCACGGGGTATCCAAACACCACGTTTGCCAGGTGGTCTGTGGGTGACTTGTAGCACTTTGTCAGCGCCTTTCGCCAAGCGCGGTACCGCGCCAGCTCCGGCGTCGATCTGCCCAGCACCTCCACCCGCTGTTCCTCAATCAACGTCCTCAGCTCGTCCCAGCTCAACGCCCGCGCCAGCGACCCATCCTCCAGCTTGTTCACCTCCATCGCACTGGTGGTGCTGGTGGGTGGATGATGGATGGGATTGTGAGTGGTATGGGTTGATGCGAGTGGATGTGGTTGATGTGGTGGATGTGGTTGATGTGGATGCGACTGCCTGGCACTCCGCGACGGTGTGACTGTGTGTGGCTTGTATAAATGCACAATTTACCCATTTTGGTGCAAAGCCTAAAATCGAACGAATGACTCAATTTGTACAACTCGTTTGAAGCAGGACCGCTGCTGTCGATCAGTCTTGTTTGTTTTGTTTTTGCCTCTTCTTCTTGCTGCTTTTGTTCGATGTCGTCGTTTTTCCTTGTTCTTGCTGCAAGAAGAAGAAGAAGAGAGAAAAGCAACCACCTTCGTTGTTTGTGTGCGTGTGTGTGTGTCATCGCACCTCCATCTCGCACCTCTATCGCTCGCACCCGCAGCTGTTCGAACCCCACTCCCCACCAAACCAAGCACGCCAACAAGAAGCAAGTGAGGTTGGTTGGTTGGAGGGACCGCGTGGAGGAGAGAAAGGAGTGCAGTGAAGGGGAAAGAGAGAGAGAGACACACACACACTCATGTGGTGATCACATCACACACGCACCTTGTGCTGCTGTGCTGTGTCGCTTCCTCGCTGTTGCTACCCACCACACACATACACACACACACACACACACACACACACACACACACACACACACACACACACACACACACACACACACACACACACACACACACGCAAAGTGTTAACCATCTTGCACATCACCCATCCACACCAAGGCACCACCACCACCACCATCCTGCTTGTTTGTTGCTTTTATCTGCGATATCTTTTCTTGTTCTTGGTCTTCTGCCTGCTTTTCTTCTTGTGGTGTTTTGTTCATGTCACACCACATCCATCCACAAGCAACCCCCCCCCCGCCTCTGTCGGCGTCCCCAAAGAACAACACCCTCCTGTTCCCAACAAGCAACGGCACACACGTTTCATGCCTCCTTCGTCCCCAATCCCGTTCTCATTCCATTTCGTCCCATCCCATCGTTTGGCAAACAACAACAACAACAACAACAACAACAACAACAACAACAACAACAACAACACTCACCACCAGCAGACATCGTTGACGCCATCCACCCCGCTTGCACCTCGCGTCGTGAACACACGCATTTGTATCCGCGACTGCGGTTGTTCCGAGCATCTTGGGCCTGTGACCTGTTTGCCTATCGCACGGCCCGTTCAAGATGGACGTGGACCCCGACGCGCTGCTGGACTTTCTCAGCGTGCCCGGAGATGCGCAGATGACTGCGCTGGAGCAGCTCTGCATGCTCCTCCTCCTCTCAGACAACGTCGACCGCGTCTTCCGCCAGTACGTGTGTGTGTGCGTGTGCGTGTAGGTGCGTGTGTGTGTGTGTGTGTGTGCGTGTGTGCGTGTGCGTGTAGGTGTATTCGCGACTGAAGGACTTGGGTTGTGCTTCGATGCACCCTCGTATTTGAATGTACATGGGGCCATCCGTTCCATCTCCTCGTTGACACACACACGCATACATGCACGCGCACACACATACGTACACACACACACACACACACACACACACACACATACATACACATCCAGGTTCCCGCCATCGTCGTTTGTGCCGGCGCTGTGCAAGATTCTTGTCAGCGACACGGCGACGCCAACTGTGCTTGAGGCCACGCTGCGCGCTCTCTCGTTTTTCCTGGACATCTCGATGGACTGCGTGGGCCGCATCACCTCGTGCGATGGCGCCATCTCCGCCATCTGCCGCCACCTCGAGGCTGCAGACCTCACCGACGCAATCACAAAGGACATGGCCATGCAGAGCACAAAGGTGTGTGTGTATGGCGTTAGGACACAGTTGGTGTTTTTATTGTTTCGCGTTTGTATGATTGTTGGTGGTTTAAGATGTTCCTTATTGTTGTGGATGGACTCCGCATCTGTTCCGCATTGCAACAATAACAACACCACACACACACACACACACACACACACACACACACACACACACACACACACACACACACACACACACACACACACACACACACGGCCCCCCCCCATCAGGTGCTCGAGATGATCAGTAACCGCGACACGGCGGCGCTCTACCGGGCCGGTGCCCTGCGCAGCTGTCTCCACTTTGTGGTTGAGGGCCAGTCCCTTGTCTTCCTCGACGCCCTCAAATCCGCCATGAACGTCGTCGTCAGATGCTGCAGGTGTGTGTGTGTGTGCGTGTGTGTGCGTGCGTGTGTGCGTGTGTGCGTGTGTGCGTGTCGGTTTGTCACCGCTTCATTCGCAATAACTCCTCGCCCCTCCCTGACCGTCTTTCATTCCCACCTTCACGTCAAACAACACCAACCAACCAACACATCTCCCCCTCGACCACGGCAGCCGCATTGATGAGAAGGACGACTATCTGCCGCAGGTGATTGAGCACCTCAACACGCTGCTCGACAGCGAGCAGCCAGACCTCAGGAACACCGCCCTCCAGTGCTACGGCACACTCACAGGTGCGTTGGCGTGCGTGCGTGTGTGTGTGTGCGCGCGTGCGTGATATTTGCGCATGTGTACGTGGTACGCAGCAGAATTGTAAGCACGAATGTGCCATGCCTGCCAAGCTTTCCATGTGTTTCAGCACACACACACACACACACACACACACACACACACACACACACACACACACACACACACACACACACACACACACACACGCTCTCGACCCCGCCATCCCCTCAACTCACCTCCCTTTTCACGTCTCTGCCAACCCCGCCCACGATGTGTCATTCATTCCACAGACAAACTTTCCCGCCAAAAGGGCGACCTTGGCGCGCTGGCGACGGAGGGCACAGTGCGGTCGCTGCTGCGTCTCATCTGCAGCACCGCCTCCACCGCATCCGACGCCGAGCTCGAAATTGCCCGCATCGCCCTCAACACCCTCAACGCACTCTGGTGTGTGTGGATTGTGTGTGAAGGGGAAGGGGCGTGTGTGAACGGGTGCTTGGTCCATAGGTTGTGTTTTGTGTGCCTTCGCGTGCGCTTGTGAACGTGGTGTGTGCGTGTGGTGTGTTCGTGCTTTGAGCAGTCTGGTTGATTGTGGTTTTCACGACGGCAGCACGAAATCGAAACCAACCAATCAAGTCTTACCATCGTCACCACCACCACCACCATCACCACCAATCTTGTATACGCTCCAGGTACGGCGCAGACACGTCGCGCCACGATGAGGACGGGCGGACGGCGCTGGAGTTGGCGCAGGCCGGCGAGCACCAGGCGTGTGCGGACATTCTGTCCAGTCCAGAGCAACACATGGAGGAGGCTGAGGACGAGGAGGACGAGGGCGAAGAAGAAGACGACGGCGGCGATGGTGATGCCGATGCTGCGGAGAGTGATGCAAGCTCGCCAACACGCGCGGCGGTGATGGGAACGCACTCGATCATGGGCGACGGGACCCCCGACATCAAGGATGAGGCAGCGCGCACATCCGACGCGCCAAACGTGAGACGCCTCCCCCCACGCGCGATGCGCTGTGCTGTTGTGTGCAGAAGGGAGTTGGTGCTGGCACGGAATGCATGTGTACTCGTGTTGTGGTTGTTGGTGGTGTGTTGTGGTTGTGGCAGGAGTGGCAGATGGTCATACACATTCCACGTCTTGTGTTGTGCCGTGTTTCGTGTGTGTGTTAGCGCTCGACTCTCGATCCGTCACAAACACATGCTACGATTGTCATCAACCTCACGTTGCTGCGATTGTACTGTGGCTACGTGTCCATCCATGTGTCCATCCATGTGTCCATCCATGTGTCGCCAGCCGCTGTTGGACCTGAGCATGATGTGCGCAGAGCAAGTTGTGCCGCCGCTCGCCACCGCCCTCACAAACCTCTCATCCGTCAGTTTTGTGGTGACGCGTGCTTTGTCGCATGCTGTATTTGTATGTGTGTGTGTGTGTGTTTGTTCGTTTGATCTGTTGGTGCGTGTGATTGCAGGTGTTTTCCTGCGCGCGCCGTTTCCAGTCGAGCCTGTTCATTTCATCTTGTCTCTCCCATCATTCCACGCAACGCGCAGCATCCTCCCACCATTCAATGTTTCACTGACGTTTCACCGCTTCTTGTCACACGTGTGTATGTATGTATGTGTGTGTTTTGTGTGTGTGCTGTGTGTGTGTTTTGTGTGTTCAGATTCAGACACAGGGCATGTTGCTGCGTGTGATTGCGCGCTTCACTGCCCATCTCTCACAGGAGGACCTCTCAAACTTCATCCAATACGGACACAACTGTGCGTTGCGCTCTGAATTGCGTGTGCTTGTGTACTTGTACGCGTGTGTCTGTGCATGCTTGTGTGTGTGTGTTTGCCTTTTCTTCTCTCACACACTCTCGTTTTCGTGGTGACACTCTCCTCTCCCTCTTTCCTCACCGGCCATCACCACCACCACCACCACCACCATCATCGTCATCGTCATCATGCCACCTGCCCCTCTGTGCCCATGCGTGCAGTTTCGCTGGAGATGATTCTTGATCCGCTGCCGGAGATTCTCGAGAGCGACGACGGCCAGGCCATGCTCGCAGCCGTCACCATCGTCAAGTCAGACACCCTTGTTGCGCCTGTTTGTTTATTTACTTTGTTTTGTTAAGTGTGGCTGCTCTGACACGTGCATGTGTGTGTGTGTGTTCTTTTTTTCACTTAATTTTTTGTTTTGTTTTGTTTGTATGTTCTTCCATGTGTGTGTGTATCAACCAACAATGTGATTTCACGTTCGCTGTGACTCACTCTGTGCGTTGTTCCCCACTGCCACTGCTCCACGTTCCCACTACGTTTTGCCTGCAGGCATCTTGTTGAGAAGAACGTCCCATCTGCTCGAAATGACATTCTCCGCCTCGGCCTCGTCGCCCGCCTGGCAACGCTGGCAGAGGTGAGCAAAGCAGACGTTCCTTGCTCGTGTCATGCGCGTTTGACGCATGCGTGTGTGTGTGTGTGTGTGTTCTGCGCTCTTTATGCGTGTCCGTGTGTGAGCATTGGAAGCGTATTTGCGCGCGTGTCGCTTGCTGCAACCATCCTGCCCGCCCCCCATCTCACCGTGGCTTTTGCTTGTCTTGATCACATGTGCGCGATACAGCGCGCGGAAGCTCTTGCAAAGGAGACAAAGCCCCAGGAATCAGAGGTCTGTGCAAAACCAATCGTACAAGCATGCGATGTGCAAGCTGACGTGGATTGTGCCTGGCTCCACCTGCCTCACAATCATTGCCCATAATTACTTCAACACGCTCGTATGCCTTTGACGACCTCCATGCCCTCTCCTGCCCCCTCCTCACACCACCACAACCATCGCAACCACCTCAACCACCACAACCACCACAACCACCACAACCACCGCCACTGCGCAGGAGACAATTGAGCCTGGCATGAAGCTTGAGGCTGTGGACCGCAAGAACCCTGGCCTCGTGTGCGTGGCCACCATCCTTGAAATTGACAACAGCCGGCCAGACTGCCTCCACATCCGCTTTGACGGGTGGACCGACAGGTGATTGTGTGGTGGTTGGTTGTTTGTGGTTGTTTATGGGCAGTTTGTGGGTAGTTTGTGGGTAGTTTGTGGGTAGTTGTGAATGTTGATCGCAGCTTCACCGTGTTCACTTGGCCGCGCCATCAACGCCCGTTTCCTCCACCAACCCCAGTTTTCCCTCATCCTCTGTTCTCCCTTCTCGTTTGCCCCTCTTCCCTTTACCACCCTCCTCTTCCCTTTACCCGTCCCTTACCACCCCTCCCAAAACCGCATCAGGTACGACTATTGGGCAGACCCGACGTCAACAGACCTGCGCCCCGTCGGCTGGTGCGAGCACAACTCCCACACGCTGCAGATCCCGCGTGGATACTCGAAGCGATTTGACTGGCAGCAGTACCTGCGGGAGACAAACGCAAAGGCGGCGCCGGCACACCTTCTCGCAACCGTCCATGTGCACGGCGGCCAGGCCAAGAAGCTGCGCGAGGTGAGTGCGCGCGATGGTGTGTTTGTGGCATTGTGTTTAAGTTGTTTAAGTTGTTATTGTTGTTTAATTTTTTTTGCTTCACACGCCTTCTAACGTTCCATATCTTATCACTTCTCTTCCTCCCTCCCGAACCAACACACTTGGACAGGCGCTGACAAAGGCCAAGGCGCTGTACGACAAGCACTTTGGGGCCAATGCGGTTGAACGCGACGTTGTGCGGCGGCTGCGAGAAATCTCCACCATGCTGGTGACGCTTGTTCGCTCCACGCCAAACGCCTGCGTGACGCCGACAACACACGCGTCGCTGGACTTTGCCGTGGACGAACGCCAGGGCGCGTCGACAGCGAAGAACAACAGCAACGCCACGGCAGGGACCCCCACAGGCAGTGGCAGCAGCAG
>NW_004754906.1:746424-748947 GCF_000188695.1 Salpingoeca rosetta | reverse complement strand
TACCTACACACACACACACACACACCACCACCACCACCACCACCACCACCACCACACACACACACACACACACACACACACACACACACACACACACACACACACACACACACATGCAGGAGGTGAGCAAGCGGCACACGGACAGCTCGCTGTCGCTGCTCGAGGTGCTGTTTGACATGACGCAAGCTGTTGGCGGTGACGAGAGCGAGGATGCAGCCGCATACCTCGACGCCACCTGCCGCACGATGCTGCGCGCCACGGAGGAGATTGTGTTCGCCATCGAGAAGGCCGAGTTTGTGAGCAGGAAGCTCACGAGCAAACTGCAGCGGCAAATGGCGGATCCGCTTGCGCTTGTGAGCGGGGCGTTGCCGTCGTGGTGCGAGACGCTGGCTCGTTCGTGCCCCGTGCTGTTCCCCTTTGAGGCGCGGAAGCAGTTCTTCTCCGCCCGCGCGTTTGGCATTTCCCGGTCCATCGTCTGGGTGCAGGAGAAGGTTGGTGGCCGTTGTCTGATGCTCGGTGACCCTGTGCTAGTTGATTGTTAGCTCTTGTTCTGTGTGGTTGACACGTTGTCTGTTTGTGCCTGCGTCGTGGTTGAAGTCATTTGCCAGAGTGTGTGCGGTTGTCACGTTGCCATTGTTGTAGTGCCCATGTGCGACGCGACTCGACAATCACTGACTCACTGCACATCTTCCTACGCCACCCGTCATCACCACCAACCATGACCACCCATCACCACCATCAATAGCGCGAGGCAGCAACGCGCCGCGGGCAGAATGTGAGCGGGAACGAGCCCCCACCACAGGAGTATCAGGTCGGCCGCCAGAAGCACGAGCGTGTCACCGTTCCGCGCAGCGAAGACAAGGTCCGTACGCGTGTACGTGTGTGTGTGTGCGTGTGTATGTTTGTCGTATGTTTGTTGTGCGTGTGCGTGTGTGAGTTTGTGTGTTTGCTGTGCGTTTGTATTTGCAATTGCTGTAGGGCTTTGACTGTTACCCAGCTGCTCACCACGTGCATCCTGGTGTTGGTTCCTTGCTGCACATCCACCCTCCCCTCCCTCCACCCATATCCTGCAGCTGTTTTCGTGGGCGCGCAACGTGCTGCTGACGCAGGCGTCGCACAAGAGCGTGCTTGAGATTGAGTTCAAGGATGAGCCCGCCACGGGTCTGGGGCCCTCGCTCGAGTTCTACAGTCTTGTGTGTGCGGAGTTTCAGCGCAAGGACTATGCCATGTGGCTGTGCGACGACCACTTGGGCACCGCCACCACGACACGCGACCTCGGCCACGGAGGTGCGTTGCGTGTTGTGATCATTTCATGCACGTGTGCTTGTTGAGTTGCCGTTCATGCGCATACGCATCCGCACACACACACACACACACACACACACACATCACGCGTTCTTCGGGCTGTCTGCTTGTTGTGCTATGCAACTCACATACTGCATTCTCTTCCTTTCACCACCACCATCATCATCATCACCACGCGCGCGCGCGCGTGTGTGCAGCCAAGCCGCCCGGGTTCTACGTGCGGCGGCCCGCGGGTCTGTTCCCAGCGCCGTATCCAGAGGAGAAGCTGCCGGCAGAGGTCGAGAGCAAGTTTGAGCTCCTCGGCGTCTTCCTCGCAAAGGCCATGCAGGCACGTGGGCAATACAATGGTGGTGGTGGTGGTGGTGGTGGTGGTGGTGGTGGTGGTGGTGGTGGTGGTGGTGGTGGTGGTGGTGGTGGTGGTGGTGGTGGTGGTGGTGGTGGTGGCGACGTGATGTTTGATTTGATGTTGGTTTGGGGCAGGGGGAAGGCCAATGGCCCGTTGGTACTTGGGTATGGCGTGCCGATGAAGTTATTTGCAGGTTGGTCTTGGTCCCTGCCCGTTTTGTCTGCAGTCTGTTTACACGACCGTGCTGTGCGTGTGCTTGCTTGCTTGCTCGCTACTTGTGTGGTTGCAGGACCACCGCCTCGTTGACATGCCGCTGTCGACGGCCATGCTGAAGATCATGCGGGGACAGGAGCTGGACATGCAGGACCTGGCTGTGGTTGCACCGGACCTCTTTTCCACCATCAAGGCGCTGCATGAGGTGGCCGCACGCAAGCGCGCCATTGATGCGGAGTTTGACGTGCAGGAGGACCGGGAGCGCGCGTACGAGAAGCTCACCGTTGTTTTTGGCGAAAGTGAGTTGTTCATTGCTTTGCTGTGGTTTGCTTGGTTTTGTCTTGTTCACGTCATCTTGCTTTGTTTTGTTTCGTTTCGTTTCGTTTCTGAACTCGGGGATTGTTGGGGGTGTTGCTTACATCGTCGTGTCACCCCTTCCCTGCCCTTCACCATACACCCTTTTCTCTTCAGCGGAGTGCAAGGTGGATGACCTTGGACTGTACATGGTCTATCTCCCGCCATCACGCGTCTTTGGATTGGAAGAGTACCCACTTGTGTAAGTGTGTTTGTGTTTGTTTTTTTTTTTTTTTTTGTTTGTGTGTGTGTGTGTGTGTGTGTGTGTGTGTGTGTGTGTGTGTGTGTGTGTGTGTGTGTGTGTG
>NW_004754906.1:742099-746324 GCF_000188695.1 Salpingoeca rosetta | reverse complement strand
TGTGTGTGTGTGTGTGTGAGTGCGTGAGTGCGTGAGTGAGTTGTGTGTGTGTGTGTGTGTGTGTGTGTGTGTGTGTGTGTTTATGATGAGTGTGTGTTCATGTGTATGTGCTAGCTGGGTTTCACATTTGCGCAAACTACCCTCACCCCGTTCACCCATCCACCTCTTGTTCTCACACTTGTGCCCCCTCCTCCTGCCGCCTTGTCTTTAGATCCTGCTTGTGCTGTGTGGCGAGCAGGCGATTGAGTGGACGTTTGATGAGCTGTTGGCATCGACGGAGGCAAAGCACGGTTATTCCAAGGATCATCCAAACTACCTTGCCTTCCTCTCCCTTCTCGTCGAATTCACAGCCGAGGAGCGCAAGGTGCGCGCATTTGTGTTGTGTTTTTTGTTGTGTATGTTTTGTTATGTTGTGCGCGCGTATGTGTTGTTATGTGTGTGCGCGTAGGTGTGTTGTGTGTGTGTTGTGTGTGTGTGTGTGTGTGTGTGTGTGTGTGCGCGTGCGTGTGTTGGTATCTGGTCACGCCGCTACCATTTGTCCGTCATTTGCATCCGCTTCCTCTCATCTCAACACCAACACACACGCGCGTGTATGTGCACAGCGGTTCCTGCTGTTTGCGACGGGGTCGCCGTCCCTCCCGCCCGGCGGCTTGCAGAACCTGCACCCGCACTTCACCATCGTGCGCAAGGGCATGGATGACGCCCCTGCAGACGACACCTACCCATCCGTCAACACGTACGTTTGTGGTGCATGATGGGGGTCACGTGCTTTGTTGTTGCGTTGGTTGCTGTTGTGGTTTCATGCGCACACGTGCATTCGTGCACTGCCAATCGTGTCGCTCTTCTGACCCCGCCACACACACACACACACACACACACACACACACACACACACACACACACACACACACACACACACACACACAGGTGCGTGCACTACGTTAAGCTGCCCATTTATTCGTCCAAGGAAGTTATGAAGAAGCGGCTTCTGACCGCCATGCAGAGTACAGGCTTCCATCTCAACTAACTGCCGTCAATGTGTGTGTGTGTGTGTGTGTGTGTGTGTGTGTCGATGTTTGCGTTTTCATCATACTACTGAACCTCTTCTTGTGCTCATCAAAGAGTGTTGTTGAGCCTGTTGGTCGTCCCTCTTTTTGTTGGTTGGTGACCTCCCCAGTCATTTCATTCATACAAGGACATTAAAGTTTCCATTCTTCCTTTGTATTGGTTGGTCAAAGAATGTCGCACAGCGAGCGTAGCGAGCAAGGGTGGCAACCGAAAGAAACCAAAGCTTAGCAAATGGGAGATAGCGCCAACGCACGTGGCGAAGATATGCCAAGTAGGACGACGAGTCTCAAGCAAACGAACAGCGCAGCGGCAATGTTTGTGTCCAGCGTGTGCGATGTGCGGCCATCCCAAATCCTCAATGGTGCTTCTGTGCATGCTGTACACGCGATACGCATCCTTCTCCGAGAGACTTGCTAGGAAGGTAAATCTCTCTGCACGGAAGGAACAGGGCACGTGTGAGATGACGCTGGCGGAGCGGGGGTGTGCGTGCGGGTATGCGGTGTTTTCATCAATAGGGACAGGCAGAGAGAAAAAAATGTCGTGGTATGGATCTCGCTAAAGTTAAAGCTCGATTTGTTTATCCGCACGTCAACAACACAGCGTGCTGCGACTCGGCGTTGGATTTTCCTAATTGGTTTCGTCATCTCCAACCACGATGGTAAGAGGGCGCAAAGCAAAGCGAAGAAAAAGAATGAGGGAGCATTTGGGGGAGCGGAAGCGAAAGATTGTGGGTTCTCACCTGCTTGTCTCGAGAGGTGTGGTCCTGAAGGGGGACGGCGACCCGTGTTGGGCGTGCCACGCCACGATGGCGCTCATGGCGTGCTGCGGCTTGGCATGGTCTTGGGAAAGGTTGCTGCAGGTAACTCGATTCAACTGTAGGTCCAACGAGAAGGGGGACAGAACCGCGTGAGCAAGTGCACATAGATAGGGAGAGGGAGAGAGAAAGAGAGAGGGAGAGAGAAAGAGAGAGAGAGTGTGTGTGTGTGTGTGTGCGGGGTATTTGCGGGAGGCAAGGTTGGTGACAATCGCAGGAGGAAAAAAGAGAGGAGCGGTAGCAAGGGGGTTTGTGTATCAGTGAAGAGTAAGAAAGTCTCTCAACAACGCGTATCGCGCCGACGTCGGTAGAACGAAAGTTAATCTTGAGTTTGATACATCACATACACAACCCCTAGCTCGCAAAGAGAAAGAGGATGAAGAACAAGCGCAGAGTGGCAGGAACAGGGAGCAAGAAGCACATCAGTCCCATATGCACGCATACCTCATCGTGGCGGTGCTTGTGTGGTGTGTGCCGTGTGAGAGGAGAATGAAGAAAACGTGGTGGCAGACGCACACGAGAGCAGCGAGAAGAAGAAAATTGACGAAAGATGACAGATCGAATAACTACAGCATAAATTGCGGCTGACGTTTGTGTTTGCTTCTTTCGTCGGCAGTTTCAGTTGTGCCGCGACAACAACCGTTCGAGCGAGCAAGAAGCCATATTATATCCTTTGCTGCTGCTGCTGCTGCTGCATCCGCCATCAACGCCACACAGCAACAACAACACCGATTCCAGCGACCGCTGCGTTCGTGCGCTGCCTCAAGCTTGTCACGCGTGTGACTTGATCCGCTACAACCCCCCCAACCATGGTGCGCTTGTTGATGCTCACATTGGTAATTGCTCCTCTGTTCTTCGTCAAGTGCCAGCGATAGCCACAAGTGTCGACAACAACCACCCCACCAATCAAACACGTTGTGCCGTGCATTTGCATGACCTGCACTCGCTCACGCTTTGTATGCTGCTTGACTGCAACTTGTCATGGGTGGATGGTCATACAGAGTGACAACAAGAAGGACAAAGATGTACGTGTGTGTGTGTTTGTGTACTTTGTTTGTGTGTGTTTGTGTGCTTTGTTTGCGTGCTTTGTTTGTTTGTTTGTTTGTTCACACACACACACACATACACTCTCTATCTTCTCTGGTGAGGTGCCCGCTGCTCACTTCACTTGCTTGCTGGCCTTTTCCTTGTTGCATAGGATGCACCCGACGTGCCCTCTCGCACCGATGGAACATACAAACGCAGGGTGCGCACCCACACTGTCTGAACATGATTTGTGTGCGAGCTTGTGTATGTGTGCGTGTTTGTGTATGTGTGTGTGTGTGTGTACGCACGTGTGTGTGTGTGTACGCACGTGTGTGTGTGTTGTGTGTGTTAGCCAGCGTTCATGGCTTGCACTCGACGCTTGGATCAAGTGTCAATTGAGGGTAGTGTGTGTTTGCGTGCTTGTTTGTTTGTTTGGTTGTTCGCCCACTCACATCCCCCTTTTCCTGCGCCTGTCATTTGTACTCGATTATCCTCGTTACCGTTGGCAGCGCCGTGGCCCCGACGTTGCGCACCGCCTGCCCAAAGGTGTGCATGAGTGTACTGCTCGTTGCTGGCTCTGCCCTCCACACTGCATTTGCCCGCGTTGCTTTCTCCACGTTTCCTGTGCTCCGCAATTCCCCAACTGTCCCAAGCTGGCTGTGATACTATCAACTCATCTTTCTGTCTCTGTCTCTGTCTCTGTCCCTCTGTCTGTCTGTGCTGTTGTGCATGTTTGTTGCGTTTTCATTGCCCGCGGTTGCAGTGACGCCGCACACACGGTGCCGCCTCCGCTTGCTGAAGCAAGAGCGCATCAAGGACTTTCTCCTGTTGGAGGAAGAGTTTATCCAGAACCAGCAGCGGCTCAAGCCGACAGAGGACATGGAGAAGGAGGAGCAGACCAAGGTGGATGACCTGCGCGGGACCCCCATGAGCGTCGGCAACCTGGAGGAGATTGTGGACGAGAACCACGCCATTGTCTCCAGCTCGGTCGGCTCCGAGTACTACGTGGCCATCATGTCCTTTGTGGACAAGGACGCGCTCAGCCCAGGCACAACCGTCCTCCTCCACCACAAGGTATTTTTTGTGTGTGTGTATGCGTGTGTGTGTGGTTTGGTGTACGTATGTTGTGTGAATAGCATGAACAGCGTATTCATACCGCACATGGCTAACTCCCATTCACCGCTCTCTGCCCTCGCCCCCTTTCCCTCACACACACACACACACACACACACACACACACACACACACACACACACACACACACACACACACACACACACACACACACACACACACACACACACACACACACACACA
>NW_004754906.1:739578-741540 GCF_000188695.1 Salpingoeca rosetta | reverse complement strand
TGTGTGTGTGTGTGTGTCCTGAACTGAACACCTCCCTGTTTCTCCTCCATCATCAACTGCTCATGACACCAATATCCACCCACCCCCCTCTCCCAAACATCCGCGCTGTGCCACCGACAGGTACGAGACGAGCAGCGGCGGCGAGCGGGAGATTCAGCGCACGATGCTTGAGCTCCTCACCCGTCTCGATGGTTTCGACAGCAGAGGCGACGTCAAGGTGCTCCAGTGTTTGTTTGTTTGTTTGTTTGTTTGTTTGTTTGTTTGTTTGTTTGTTTGTTTGTTTGTTTGTTTGTTTGTTTGTTTGTTTGTTTGTTTGTTTGTTTGTTTGTTTGTTTGTTTGCGTTCTGTGCATGCCCGCTCTTCGTCGTCTTCGTTGTCTTCGTTGTCGTCTCTTGCAACTGTTCGCCTCATGTACCCCCGCCCCCTCCCTCTTCCTGCAGGTGATTATGGCGACGAACCGAATTGACGCGCTCGACACGGCGCTGATCCGGCCCGGGCGCATTGACCGCAAGATTGAGTTCCCGCTGCCGGACGAGAAGACCAAGCGTCGCATCTTCTCCATCCACACATCCAAGATGACCGTGTCCGATGATGTCGATCTTGAGGAGTTTGTCATGTCCAAAGACGACCTCTCTGGCGCTGACATCAAGGTGAGGATGTGTGTGTGTGTGCGTGCGTGTGTGTTTCGAGTGTGCCAACGGTGTTGTTGTCTTTTGTTTTGTGTTTGTCCACTTTTGTCTTTGACATGTCCAGCAATACGCGCGTCTCTTCCCTTCCCCCCTCCCCCCCCTCTGCCTGCCTTTGTTGTCGTGGTCTCACTGCCACAATGCTGCATGTGTGTGTGTGTGTGTGTGCACAGGCCATCTGCACTGAGGCGGGTCTGCTTGCCCTGCGCGAGCGCCGCATGAAGGTGACGTCAGACGACTTCCGCAAGGCCAAAGAAAACGTCCTCTACCGCAAGCAGGAGGGCGTCCCACAAGGTGCTGCTTGTGTGTGTGTGTGTGTGTGTGTGTGTGTGTGTGTGTGTGTGTGTGTGTGTGTGTGTGTGTGTGTGTGTGTGTGTGTGTGTGTGTGTGTGTGTGTGTGTGCGCGTTCCCTCCCCCCTCTCTATCGCTGCGTCTCGACTGTTTCCGGCATTGCCCTCCCAAGTCTGCTGGACTTTGAGTCGTTTGTGCCTTTCTTCGTCTTCTTCACACACTTACGCAATTTGATGTGTGTTCTTGCTTGCTCCCATTGCGCGCCAGGTCTCTACATCTAAACCGCCACCATCCATCCATCCATCCATCCCCCGATCATCATCGACCCTTTGCTCTCGTGCTTGGTTGGGTTGCTTGGCCGTTTACTGTGTCAGAGCGTCGTGTGAATGCGTTCTTGTTTGTATTCGCCCTTGAGCGAATGTGTGCGTGTGTGCGGTGTTGTTACTTGCACGAGCGCGACGCAAACCACAGCAGAGAGCCTGCCGTGAGCAAGTAAAGCATGAGTGTTGGTGCATGGATGCCATTTCCTCCTTTGGTCCCCGCTGCCGAGGACGAATCAGCGGGCACGCCCCGGCTGCGCAGTCATGTGTGTGCGTGTGTGTATGTTTGCGGATGAGAGAGAGAGAGTGTGTGTGTGTATGTGTGTGTGTGTGTGTGTGTGTGTGTGTGACAGAGTATACGTGAGTGAAGAGTGAGGAGGAAGAAACTCGACAAACAGCAAGTGCGCGCGTGGCAACAGTTACCTTGGTGGGTTGCTGCTGTCTGATGCCCATCCAAAGCTGCGAACAACGGCCTTCTTCCAATGCTGGTACTTCTCGTCACGCTCTGCGAACAACGCGTGGAGCGCAGACACAACATGCAGTGAGCAAGGCCGTGTTGGGGTGGGGACACAGACACAGACACAGAGACACACAGACAGACAGACACACACACACACACACACACACACACACACACACACACACACACACACACACACACACAC
>NW_004754906.1:695485-736826 GCF_000188695.1 Salpingoeca rosetta | reverse complement strand
TCCTTCCTTCCTCCTGCGACCCTGTCCTTGACGCTCACGATAATAAATGGTCGTGTCATAGTGAGTCTTTACAGTGCATGTGGTGGATTGACCTGCCGCGTCTGTGAGTGTGCCTCGGAGGGGTCAAGATGATCTCCAGTGTACTGCTATTTCTCTCTCGTACAGGTATTGAGTTGTTGCGTTGGGTTCTCTTTTTGTTGCTTTGAATTATTTTTAATGAGTTTGTGAGGTGTGAGTGCCCATCTACTGCCGTAAACTTCGGTAACGATCAGATATGGAAGAGAAACTTGGCAGGGCCTCCTAAGAATTGATGCAAGCGCACAGGCGTGTGTCCTTACCTTGAACCCGACCAAGATGGATTTGTGTGTGTGTGTGTGTGTGTGTGTGTGTGTGTGTGTGTGTGTGTACATGTGCTACCCACTCAAACGCAACCACACACACACACACATGCACACGCACACGCACACACATGCACACACACACTACCCATGCACACTTCCATGCATCCAGCTCCGCTGCAGGCACTGACTTGCAGATGTCTGTGTCCCACTGGAGCGTGTTGACGTTCATGAGCATGGTGCGGCTGGCGTTGGTCACGTCCGTCACATGCACGCCGCCGCGCAGCCCGCCTGGTCCAACATGGTGTTGACGTCGCGTCAAGGTGTTGCGTGGGTGATGGATGTGGGTGATGAGCGAATCCATGTCAAGCGCGGGGGTGAGAGGTACAACACGCAGGAATGCACGTGCGTGTGGCGATGTTGATGATACCTGTAAGGTTCCAGATGAGCCAGGAATCGATGGTGCCGCACATGCAGCGGCCTGTATAAGACACACACACGCACATGTACATGCACACACACACACACATGTACATGCACACACACACACACACATACAGACACATGTAGAAGCACACACACATGTACACGCACACACGCGAACAAACAAATAATTAATGATTCACAAGGTCATCTAACGCTTCCAGTGCAACAGACTCACGATACGTGGAATTATCCAGCAAGTACACACGAAATGCAGATGCACACGCATGCACACGCATGCACCGCCGCGAATTATAGCTGCGTACCTGCAGCTACCTCCTCCCTGACAAGAGGGATGTTGTCAAGCATCCAGCGAAGTTTCAGCGCACTAAAATATGTGGAGAAGGGAAGGCCGCACTTTTTCTGCGCACGCGGTTGCATGACATCATGAACGGACACGAAACATGACACGGAACATGACACGGGAGGGTGTGGGAGGTGGCGAAGAGAAGCAAACAAAACGTAATTGCAGGCAGGCCTACAGGGTTTGATTTGATCAAACCCACCACTGCAGTTGCGTTGGTCTGACGTGCACGCATGCACACGCACGCACGCGCACGCACACGCTGTCTCACTCGCACTCGCGCTTTTGTTTGTCACTCGACACCCACTCCACCTCCCCAATCACACACACACACACATGCACACACACACACACACACATACACGCACCTGGAAGTAGTTCATGTCCTGTGTTGGCGTGTCGTTGATGAGGCGCTCCACGGTTGGTGCCGTTCGCGTGTCCTGCCAGACTAACCAACGTCAAGCAGCACCGGGATGGGGGGGGGGCGGTGTGAGGCAAGTCGTGGCTGCTGACATGACGCGACACATGCGCACGCAAACTCGATACATGCACAAGCATAACCATGCACACACACTTGACACATGCACACACAGTTGCACACACGTGCACACACTCAAGCATGGCATACCGATGGCGTTGTGCAAAGGTTGACCAGTGCCTTTGTCCCAGACCACGGTGGTTTCACGCTGGTTGGTGATGCCAATCACTTTGGGAAAATTGTGTATGTGTGGGGGGGGGGGTCGGATGCACGGTGTCACCAAGTGCTCACACGCACACACACACACACACACACACACACACACACACACACACACACACACGCACACACACACACACACACACACACACACACACACACACACAAATGCACACACACACACACACACAAATGCACACACACACACACAAATGCACACACACACAAATGCACACACACACACACACACACAAGAGAATATCATGCACTCACCCTTGATGGATGACGGCTCATACCCTTTGCCCTTGAGCACGTCACAGACTTTGTTGATACACGTGTGCACCTGCTCCAAGATCTCCAGCGGGTCTTGTTCCATCCATCTGCGGTGTGCCAATAAGCCAGCGTTTGCGTTGTTGAGTGGTCAGGGCAAAGACGCACGCATGCCAAAGGGGCACGCGACCACCCACTGCACCACGAGAACCACAAGCACCACAAGCACCACAAGTACCCCGTGCACTGACCCTGAAGCGGGGTAGTGGGCGTCCAACTCAATCTGGTGGCTGGCAATGCACTCCCCATCCTCGTTCCACACCTGAAGCGAGCGTGGTTTAGGTCATGTTCACAGTGGGGTTGCAAGGGATCAGCAAACAGCACGAATGGCAGCAAACAGAACGAATGGCAGCAAACAGAACGAATGGCAGCAAACAGCAAATAGCATCACTGACAACCACACACAAGACACACACACACAACACACACAACACACACTCAACACACAACACAATATACTCAAACTCGCACGCTACACACGTGCACAAGTACCGAGCATCGTGTGCTGGATGTGCCCTGGTCGATTGCCGCTACCAAGCGTGGCGCATCTCCTCCCCCAGCATCCCCTCCACTATCTTCACTGCCGCTTGTGTGCTGCGTCTGCGTCTTCTTCCTCCCCATTGTTGCTGTTGCTGCTGTTGTTGTCTTCTTTGCTTCTTCTGGCTTCTTGCTTGCTGCACTGGCTTCTTTGCTGATTGCACAATTGCTGAGTCAGCAGAAACCACAAATGGATGATGACTCATCTGCAAGAAGGACAGCAAGCAAGCAAGCATCACCACGCCTTGCGCGATGCAAGCCAAGCGATGATGTGACACCACGCCAAAGGTGATGACACAGCAAAGGCACAGCAACCACGCTTGTTGCTGCTATTCCTGATGACAACACAGTCATCGACCTCTCTTGGTGCCATTTTACATCTCCTCCCCCCTGGTTCGAAGAAAAACTGAAGCAAGGATACTTCGTCTCCCCGTCTTCGCCTCCCCCCCCTCATCCCATACGAACAAACACAACCACAGGCGGCCGATAGGCAACAACCCCGAGCGACAGGCAACGTGCGTACCCACACAGCTTCCGGGGCAACCACACGCGATACGAAGAACTACAAGGGGAACAACAACACGAAGAAGTAATCAAGGCGAAAGCCAACCAGCCAAACACCTGTTCGAAATGGACGACATTCTCCCGCCACCGCCACCACCTCCAACCCCTCCACCACCGCCAGAACAACACATCAACTACAACGACCACGCCGACAACAACAACAACATCGACTACGACGACGACGACGACAACAGCACCAACAACTGCGACGACAACACCGACAACACCACCGACGATATGCAAGCGTCTGACCTGCCACCGCCGCCACCGGCGATGATGGACGAGGATGCGGCGAACGAGCAGCGTGATTCGTTGCGCGCTGTGTTCATGGCGTACTCCAAGGCCATTCCGTGCAGCAGCACAACCAGCGGCGACGCGCCCCAGCGGAAGCGCGTGCGCCGCCACATGACCGGCTGGCACTTCATCAAGGCGTGCCGCGATGCCAAGGTGCTCAAACGGACAGGCCTGTCCCGCATTGACTGCGACATCGCCTTCAGCAAGTTCAAGAACTCGCACAACGCACTCACCTTCAAGCAGTTTGCAAACGCGCTCGCTGCCCTGAACGAGCGCCCAAACTGCACGTGTGATGTCGTGCAGCGCGTCGCGTCCTTTGCGCAGTCGTTGTCGCCCTCCTCACCCTCCTCATCCTCGTCGTCGTCGTCGCCAGAGATGAAACAGAAGACGAAGAAGCGCCATGGCAGCAGCAGCAGCAGCAGCAGCAGCAGCCGTCGCAGCCGCCGCCCATCCACAGCGCCATCCACCGCGTCCGCCCCGCGCACGACGGTTGTCTCGGACTACGACGACGAGCTGCCGCCGCTGTTCCGGCGGTTGACGGACCCTCGACTGTACACGGGCTCGCACAAGCACCGCTTTGATGAGCAGGGTGCGGGCAAGGGCCTGTATGGGCGGGACAGCATTCCAAAGGGGAAAGGCATCCCCGTGTCGACGTGTCTGGGCTTTGAAACGGCGCTTCGCACCGCCAGCGACGTGCGTGGTGTTCCCCTCGCCACCCTGACGGCGTCGTCACGCTGAACTCGGCTTGAACATCACACCCAGGCTGCCTGTGCAGCCTTGTTTGACTGGGTGTGTGTGGGTGTGTGTGGGTGTGGGTGGGTGCGAATGGTATCTGTGCCTCCTTGCTTGCTTGCTTGCTTGCCTAAGCCCTTGCTTGCCATCACCCATCACCCACCATTCCGTTCACTCTATTCTGTCTACTTGTGTTCATTCTGCTCCGCTTTTCTCTGCTCTGTGTGGACTGTATCCTACCGATCATGTGTACAAACAAACAAGCCCGCCCTTTCATGCCCTGGTTCAAAGCGCACATGTACATCTGTGACCACCGCTGACCTTGTCTGTATGCAACACACCCATTCTCTTCTTTTGTATGCAGCACATTCATTCTTCTTGTGTTACATTACATGTGCCTCTTCTTTCTTTCTTTCTTTCTTTCTTTCTTTCTTTCTTTGCACGCTTGCATGGTTGGGCGCGTTTACGTTCGTTGCTTCCATATTGTGTGCGTGCACACGGCGGCAAACCAAAGAGTACACAGTTGTTTGTAACAATGCAACAGCAAGGGTACAAAGGCAGTCAGCCAGGGGGGAGGATGACCAGGATGATGCGGTGAGATGAAAGGTGCAGGAAGGGCAAAGACGTGCAAACACCTGCGCTGGAACAACTAAGACTGCACACAAAGTCACCAGCAGAGCCAGTGCACATGCATCATTTGTTCTTTGGGGTGCTGGTGGCGGATGGCTTGGCCGGCCGCTTGACAATGCCAGGTAAGATGCGCGACCACATCTTGAGCGCCATGTACTTGAAGAAGTGGTGCTGCCCAAATATGGTGCCCACAACAAGCAGGATAACCGTGTAGATGGGTGTCACAAACGCGAGGGACGCCAAACGGAACGACCACGGGCCCTCCGTCCAGGAGCCTTGTCAGATGCGCACGTGTATGTGCGTGCGTGTATGCGTGCATGCGTGTGTGTATGCGTGTGTATGTGTGTGTATGTATGCGTGCGTACGTGTGTATGTGTGTGTGTGTATGTGTGTGTGAGCAAGGTGTCACGGTGATGGCCAAAAGCGGGCGTTCGTGGTTGCGGCAGTAACTCGCATGGCAAAAGGAAAGCAAACGGGTGGACACGCACACACACACGCGCGCCCATGCACACCCACGCACACATGTACATCCAAACACACACATGTACATCCAAACACACACACACACACACACACACACGCACACACCTTGAATGCCAAAGAGGGTGTCGAGGAGCGGGGTAGCAAACTTGACGGAGGACGAGCCGGTGATGCCAAAGACAATGAAGCGGATCATCCACACGAACCACCACTTGCCACTGAACCGTGCCGGCTCTGGCTGCTCAGCCATCCATGAGCGAAGCATCGTGCCTACTTTGGTGCCTCTGATGAGAGTGCAATGTGAGCGCACGTGTTAGTGTGAGTGGGTGAGGGTGTGTGCGTGTGTGTGTGTGTGTGTGTGTGTGTGCTCACGCGCTCAACGCCTCGCACACGCACACACACAGGCAGATAGATGAGACAGACAGACAAACACACACACACACACAGAGGCAGACACAGTCACACACACAGACACACACACACACAGACACACATGCAGGCACACATACACACATACACACATGCAGGCACACACACATACAGACACACACACACACATGAGCGTACTGTTGTTGAAGGTGAGGTCGAGTGGAGTGAAGTTGGCGAAGGAAAGGAGAGAACGGCGTGTGGCGATTGCGTGCTGCCAAAGCAAAGACCCGCTGTCTTGCTGTTGCAGCGACTGCTGTTGCTGTTCTTGCCGTGCAGGCGAGTCGAGATGCCACGATCAACCGCGGTGTGGATGTAGCAGTTGCAGTTGATAGCGTGGGCGATGTTGGTAGCAGCGAGGCTGTCGTGAGCCTGAAAGCAGCACGAGCACCAGTACCACCAACGGCAGCGGCGACAGCAGGGACGCGATGACCAATGCGGAGCAGCCGCAACCCGCTCACAGCACTCAGCATCCAGCAGCCACCCACCACACCAAGGCAAGCAAGCGAGTGAGCAACAAGCGAAAGCGAGCGAGGAGCGAGCAACAATAAGCCGAAGCAGTGATTTTGGAGCAAGCGCAACGAAAGGGAGGAAGAAGGACAGCAAGCACGATTATGGCGACCACAGCCAAAGGGTTTCAGCAGGTGTGCACTGCTGTGGCACGAAGGAAGTACTTTGGAGATGACATTGCAGACAGCGACATCCACGAAGCCGTTGCCCCAGACGTCACAGCAGATGGTAGGTGTATGTATATTTTGTGTGTGTGTGTGTGTGTGTGTGTGTGTGTGTGTGTGTGTGTGTGTGTGTGTGTGTGTGTGTGTGTGTGTGCGTGTGTGTGCGTGTGTGTGTGTGTGTGTGTGTGCGTGTGTGTGCGTGTGTGTGCGGGGGAGGGGGGCAGGGATTGTGTGTCGTTTGCGTTTGCGTGGTGTGTTGCTGCTCTTCCTTTGTGCGTTGCCACCCCTCACAGCCATGTATCTGTGCGTATTCACTCGCGTCTCGTCGTGAACCGCTTCCAACCCCCTCATGTCCTTCTCTCTCCAAGTGTTCGCGCAAACGGTGACACTGGCGTCAAACCTGATCGACGATGCCGTCAACGCCAGCCTCGAGCTTTCCCAGGTATTGTTGCACCCGACGCGCACATGTTGTCACAGTGTCAAGACGCTGCCCTACGCTGGCGTGGCACTTGTTATGCTGTTTGATTTCCCCTCTCGTTCCTCACACACTCCTTTACACTAACGCTCTTCCTCGCGCACATCACCACCCTTTTGCGACCATCAGCTGGCGGAGTGTCTGGAAGACAAAGGCCTGGTATGGGCTGTGTGCGTGCGCGCGCGCGCGTGTGTGTGTGTTTGTTTGTTTATTTGTGCGCGCGCGCGCGCGTGTGTGTGTGTTTGCTTGTTTGTTGATTCGTCGTTTGCACGCTTCCGAGTGCCAATGGGCTCATGCCAACACACATTCATGCGGTTGCACGTCGCTGTCAGACGCTCTCTGAGGAACAACAGGCCGGCTTTGGCAAGTTCTGGAAGTCGTACAAGCCCAAAATCAACCATGCCCTTGCACAGGCATCTGCATGGAACACACAACTTCAAGGTGCGCCCGTTTGCTTGTCAGTGTATGATACACATCTCCTTCCTAGTGTGTGTGTGTGTATGTGTGTGTGTGTGTGTTTGTTTGTTTGTGGACACGTTGTATGTCTTGTGCGAACACCCGCACAGGTGCACACATACTCCCCACTGAACCCATGCGCTGCTCATTGGCACAACAACCAAACCGCACCCTGGGCTTTGTGGTGCATGATGTCTTCTGTTTACTGTAACGAACATCACTGTCAAACCAAACCAGACATCAACTGGAGGGTGGACGTGACTACGCAGACAGCGGCCCAGGACGAGGTCAACGAGCCCACAGCCGTCCTCGAATTCGTCTTGAATGACGGGGTACGACACCCAACACACACACACGCACACACACACACATATACACAGTGGCGTCATCGCGTCACCGCTCACATCTGTCACATGTGCACCATGCCACGTCTACCTGAGCAGGAGCACGTGCACGTTGAGGCTGACAAAGCCGGCGTGGACAAACTCAAGATAGAGCTCTCCCGTATTGCAGCAGCACTCGAGCAAGCGCAGGCCTCGTAGTCGTGCCTCCGTGTGTGTGTGTGTGTGTGTGTGTGTGTGTGTGTGTGTGTGTGTGTGTGTGTGTGTGTGTGTGTGTGTTCATGAGTTGCGCAGGAGACATTAGAGAGGGAGACTGCACCCGTCCTTTGTGCAGCCACTTGTTCGTCGTTGATGCCATTGGTGTGGGTGTTCTTGTGTATTGATTTGACTTCATTGCAACAACACGCATACTGAAACCGGTCACATAACCACCACCAAGCCAACCACCGCCCTAATCACCAAGGAAAACACACACACACACACACACACACACACACACACACACACACACACTGCCGCGGGTGCAATGGCGCTGTGCCCTGCATTAGTGCCCGCCGCGAATGTTCTCTACATGCTGCACCCTGTTCTGCAGCTCGTCTGGTGAACACACACACACACACCAAGGCGTGGCATGTGCACATGACACGTGTGAGAAACGCGTTGCAGGTGATTGTGTGTGCGCGTGTGATACTGCGCAAAAGCATGACAAAACAGTCAACGCCAACGGCAACAACAACAGCAGCAGCAGCAGCAGCAGCAGTAGCAGCAGTGGCGGGCTCACCAATGTTGCGCTCGACGTTTGTGAGTGTGGCGAGATGGTTGTGTAGCGTCTCTGTGATCAGCCGCATCGGGTCGTCCTCGTCCCCGTGCGCTCCTGTGCACCAAAACACCCAGCAGTGTCAGCTCGTGTGGCGTGTGTGTGTGTGTGTGTGTGTGTGTGTGTGTGTGTGTGTGTGTGTGTGTGTGTGTGTGTGCGTGTGTGTGTGTCCGCACCTTGGTTGACCTCTGTTGTGAGCTTGATGAGCTCGTCCTGCATCTTGGACATGGTCTCGTGCACCTGCATCGCCGTCGCCGCCCTGCGCACACATGCGTGACCACATCATCATGGTGGTGGTGGTCGTCGTCGTCAGTACCGCTGGTCGTTGGCGCGCAAATCACATGTGCAAATCGAACAATAGAAGAAAAGGGACAGCAGCCATGCTCAAACACACACACACACACAATACAATACAATGCAGGCGTACATGCGGTGGCGTTCGTGGTCTGCGGTACCCGACACGTCCATGCCTTGCACACTCTTCTCAAGCTCATCCAGAATGCCTTAAGCAGATACGGGATGCACATACGCCATTGTATGCGTGCGTGTGAATGAATATGAATGTGTGTTGTATGTTGTATGTTGTGTGGGTACACTGGCAGTTGTGTACTGCACCAACCCAATACGAATGCCGCAGCAGCGTGTTGTGTGATCGGTTTGGACACAAACCAACCCAACACAGCCATCACACAACAAGATTGGTCCCCACCGTTGATGTCCTCCTGCTCCTTCGTCAGCGTCTCCAGTTCGCCCTTCAACCTGATGCAACAAACGACAACGAGCAACAAAAAAGCAGCAGCAGCAGCAGCAGCAGCACCACCACCACCACCACCAGCAGTTGTCGTTGTAGATGCAGTGGTTGAATGAGTCAAGCATCCCGTGTCCCTCAACACGAACCACCACCGAACCCGCATCAATGCCACACCACCACACATCACACCACCACGCCACCACGCCACCACCACGCTCCACCACCGTGTGCTACGTACTTCTTTTGCTGCTTCTCGACGTGTGCCACCTCGTCGTTGAGCGACTTGATGCGGTTGGCGTTGGCCAGGATCTCGCCATCGCGCTTCCGCAGCTGCGTCACCTCCTCCGTGAACGCCGCATGCTGGTCTGTAATCTCCTTCTGCCACTGTTGGGTGCAGAAAGCAGACGGGGGGGGGGGCGGGAGAGGAAAGGCGCGTTTGGTGCGACACGTGATGGGCGGAGGCGCATGAGTGATTGTGGTGACAACAGTGAATTGAGTGACGTAGGGCCACCGAACGCAGGCACAGACACACACACAGACACAGACACAGACACACACCCACCCACACCCACACCCACACCCACACCCACACCCACACACACACACACACCCACACCCACACCCACACACACACACACACACACACAATTCCACACGCAATTGTACACACAGACATGCACACCTTGCCGAGGGCCTTGTCGAGCTCCTTGTAGAGCATGTTGTTTGGGTCTGCGTTTGATCCATTTGGTGGCTGCTTGGCACTTTGCGCAGTGGGTGCACCAAAGGCGGGCTTGGCGGGTGCAGCAGCTGTGGATGAGGACGAACCACTTGCCGGGCCGCTCGCTTGTGTCTTTGGTGCTCCAAAGGCGGGCGCAGTAGACTTTGTCCCCGCATCTGCTGTTGTCGTGGCTGTCTTTGGAGCACCAAACGCGGGTGCAGTTGTTGTGGCAGTCTTGGGAGCACCAAACGCGGGTGCGCCTGCTGTTGTTGTGGAAGTCTTGGGAGCACCAAACGCCGGTGCAGTGGTAGTGGCAGTCTTGGGAGCACCAAATGCCGGTGCAGTGGTAGTGGCAGTCTTGGGAGCACCAAACGCCGGTGCAGTGGTAGTGGCAGTCTTGGGAGCACCAAATGCCGGTGCAGTGGTCGTGGCAGTCTTGGGAGCACCAAATGCCGGTGCAGTGGTCGTGGCAGTCTTGGGAGCACCAAACGCTGGTGCAGTGGTAGTGGCAGTCTTGGGAGCACCGAATGCGGGTGCACCTGTCGTCGCTGCCTGTGGAGCACCGAATGCGGGTGCACCTGTGCCTGGCTGTGCAGGTTTGCTGCCAAAGGCGAAGCCTTGTTGTGGTTGTGCGGTTGTGGCAGGCTTTGACAGAGGGGAGGGTGTGGCCACATTACCGGCTTTTGGGGCACCAAACTTCAACCCGCCGCCGCCAGTACCGCCGCCGCCAAAAGCAGGCGCACCTCCTGGTTTTTGTCCAGCCCCAAATGCAGGCATGGCCTGCTGCTGTTGCTGCTGCTGCGGAGGCTGCTGTCCGCCACCAAACTTGAAGGCCATCTTGCTTGCTTGTCGATGAGTGAAGGCTGATCGCTTGTGCCCAAACAAAAACCTTGACAACACACACACACACACACTCACACAACACGTCGTACACAAAGTTGCGCCTGCTTCAACTCGTGGCCTGTCCACAGATGGTTCAGGTGTACCAGAGAGTTGCTGAGGACGAGGATGGTGAGCGACAGCAGACAGTGGCGAGAGTGTCTTTGGGAGCTGGTGCAGCAAGCAGGCGAGTGAACGGTCGCGGGTTGGGAAATTTTGCAATATCTTTCAATAACATAACCACGTGCCAAGACAACGTGTGCACACAATACAGCGCCACAGCAGCACGACTTTGTTCCTCACTCATCGCACATCTCACATTGCACATCGCAAGCAGCACAAAGGGAGGATGAAGCCGCTGTTGTCTGGTGTGGATGAGGTGGCGGCCAATGTGGCCAATGCCCTGGTTGTAGACGAGCGATTGGCAGCGGATACGCTGCGGTCGCTGACATCTGCGTTTTCTCTCACAGCCAAGCAGCTGCACGTCGACAACAGACAGGCATCCATCCAACACAAACTCATGGTGCGTACCAGAGAGAGTGTGTGTGTGTGAGTGAGTGAGTGAGAGACAGAGAGACAGAGACAGAGAGACAGAGACAGAGAGACAGAGACAGAGACAGAGACAGAGACAGAGACAGACAGAGACAGAGACAGAGAGACAGAGACAGAGAGAGACAGAGACAGAGAGACAGAGACAAAGGGTATGTGTGAGACATGGAGAGGAGCCCAAGAGACAGACAGTCAGTCAGTGTGAGAGTGAGAGATATTCTGTGGTGCGATTCCCTGTGTTGGCTGTGTGGATGCCGTGAGTGTGATTGTCACGGCTGCATTGGGTATGTGGCGCCGCCTGTCCCTGCACGCGTGGCGTTGCCGAAGCTCATGCACCGCTCACACGTTGTGTTTGTGTCTTGATGTGTTGCGCTTGGCTGTGATCACAGACACATGGCTTCGATGAGGAGCAAATTTGGGGTACTTGTGCATGTGTACGTGTGCGTGCGTGTATGTGTTGTAGATCTTGCAATCATCAGTCTCCCTGCGAACATCGCTGGGCCTTTTTGCGTGAGCGTGATGCCTATCTTGAGCACACTTCTCATCGTGCGTGTTGTATTGCTGATGTTTGCCACCTGCGATGTCGCTTCTTGCAGCGCAAATCGAGCTGATGAACGAGCCCATCTTCGACATGCTGTCATCACAGTTGGAGGCGACACAGCTTGAGAGCGCGCGCACCGATGTGGCCACACTCTATGAACAGGAGGATCGCGATGAGGACGAGGCCGCATATGAGGATGCAGAAGGGTTTGACGACGAAGGCGCCGCCCTTGAAGATGAGGAGGAAGATGAGGGTGACGAAGAGGACGTGGATAAGGCGGGAACCGGCGAGGATGAGCACGAGAGCGACACAGATGCAAAGGCGCTCGGTCTTGACGATGATGATGACGACGAGTTTGAGGGCATGACCGACGATGACGACGACATGTCTGGGGACGAGGAGTTGACGATCGAGGACCTTAAGAAGATGACCAGCTTCCAGCGGCACCAGCACGAGATCAAGAAGCAGATTCAGGAGCTCGAGCAGGAAAATGTCGCAGAGAAAACGTGGCAGATGAGCGGAGGTTTGTTTTGCGCTTTTGTGTGTGTGGGTGTGGGTGTGGATGGGTGGGTGGGTGGGTGTGTGTGTGTGTGTGTGGCTTTTGGTTCTTCACACAACACCAACGCCTCCATTGCAGTCCTCCCAATCAACCGTTCATGCAAACCTGGCTCACCACCTCCTATCTCCCCTCTGCCACATGTGTGTGTAAACAGAGGCGGATGCGCGCGTGCGGCCGGAGAACAGCCTGCTTGAGGAGTTTCTCGAGTATGACCACGTGACAGCACCGCCGCCGCCAATGACAGAGGAGCAGACGGAGAAGCTTGAGGACGTGATCAAGCAGCGCATTGTCGACAACATCTTCGACGACGTCGAGCGCCGCTTCGAGGAGGATCTGGTCCGGCCCATGGTGGTGGCGGGGGGGGGTGTATGCGTGTGTGTGTGTGTGTGTGTGTGTCTGGGTTTACCTGTGTGTCTGTGTGTCTGTGTCTGTGACCACCATCAACATCTGGCTGCTTTCTCACCCATCACCACTGCTACGTGCGCTTGACACCCCTCCACGTGTGCGTGCGATTGTGTGTCTCCCCCCCCCCCTCTTTTCTCTCTCAACAGGAGAATGAGCAGAAGCAGCTGCCGGATGTACTCAAGGAGAAGTCAAAGCTCAGCCTCGCCGAAGTCTACGAACAGGTCCGCCCCTGTTGTTGACACTGTGTGTGTGTGTGCATGTGTGTGTGTGTGCATGCCTTGTTGGACTGCGTAGCATCACAACCACAGCTACAATGCGCCCAACAATCATTGTGCTATCTCGCGTCCACCACCACCTACCCACCACTCACCACCACCACTCCTACAACCTCCACCAACTCCCATTAGGACTTCCTCGAGGCGACGCAGGGCGCTGTGACGAGCGCTGCTGAGCGGCGTGTGCAGCGGCAGCACAAGGCGGTGAAGCAACTCATGATGTCGATTGAGGACGAGCTCAATGCGCTCACCAACGCACACTATCTCCCGATGCGGCCCAAGGAAGATCTCTCCATCTCCACATCCGCTCCCGTTGTCACCATGGAGGACGGTCCGTATTGCTGCCTGCCACTGCTGTGTTTGTTTTGGTGGTTGCTCGGCCGCTTTGCTAATGTGTGTGTGTGTGGGTGTGGGTGTGTGTGTGTGTGTGTGTGTGTGTGTGTGTGTGTGGGTGTGGGTGTGTGTGTGTGGGTGTGGGTGTGTGTGTGTGTTGACTTGTTCTGTCCGGTCCTCTGCTCGACCCAACTGTTTCTCCCGTATATTTCACCACCATCACCCTCTCCTCCTCCCTCCCCCCCAAAACCACCACAGTGACGCCGACTGCTGTTGGCGCGAACGAGCAGAAGGCGCCCGAGGAAGTTGCGAAGAAGGAGCTTGTTGCGATTGGCGAGGAGGAGGCGACCGACACGGACCGCAAGCGCGAGCGCAGGAAGAAGAAGAAGAAGCAGCACGACGACCGCATTCGCCGCGAAAAGTTTGAGGACAAGCTCGACCGCGGACAGGTCGGCTTGCTGTGGTGATGGCGGTGCTGTGTGTGTTTGTTTGTGTGTTTGTTTGTTTATTTTTTTGTTTGTTTGTTTGTTTGTTTGTTTGTCTCTCTGTGTCTGTCTGGCTGCCAATCTGCCATCTGCCATGTGTGCTGCCCTCACCTCGGTTATCCCGTAACCGCTCCCCACCTCCACAGGCGACGGAAAGTGCGGCAAGCGCGAAACAGCGCGCTCTGACAAAGCTCAAGGACAAGGCCAAGCAGAACGAGGCGGTGAGTTGCTGGCGATAATGAAGGGGGTCAAGGACTCCAATCAACAATGTCATGCCACTCACATCATACTCACTGACATCATACTCACTCATTCACACACACACACACACACACTCTCTCTCTCTCTCTCTACCGCAGAACATTACCATCCTGGACGGGTCTGTGAGCGTGGACGAGCAGCTTGCAAAGAACAAGATCTTCCAGAGCCTCAAGCGACAGGTGGAGAAGGAGGCCGATGCCATCACCGGCGCAAGAAAGAAGAAGGCAAAGCGGTCCTCAAAGTCTGGCGCGGCCAGCTACAAGCTCTAGTGGTGCCTGCCTTTTCCCTTATTGGTTGTTGTCAGTCAGTGTTGTTTGGTTGTGACATGGTTGTTCCTCGGTGTTGCTGTTTGGTGTTGTTCTGTTCGCTAGCAGTGGTGTCTGTCACGCATGACGTCTAGTTCTTTTGTACATTGCACCTTATATTCGCGCGCATGGCAGCACACTGTGCGTGCCCTCGACCCCTGCCTCTCCTGCCCCCCTCAATGAACGAACTAAGCCAAGAGATTGAGTCATCACGGTGGTTTTTATTGACATGGAATGAGCGGCCAACACAGGCAAACACACAAGCCTTGTCCTCTCCACGCTCACTTACACTCCGCTCACCCTCATCATTACAGCAGTCACATCACGGCACCACGACACACACACACACACAGCGCTCACACAGATGAGACGAAAGCAATAACTACGTTCGCATAAAGACATGTGAGTGGACAGCGTCCAACAGACACGCACCCACACGAGGTGCCGTGCAGAGACTGGTGGTGGATGCACAGTTAGCGCAGGCGGCCGACCACGCTTGGTGTTCTCTGCTCTCTACTTGGTGTAGTTGGCTGGCCTTGGCTGGGGCAGCCGCTTGTTTGCCATCTCTAGGGTCAGGTCATAGTAGGCATCCAGCTGGGACGTGTGCACGTTTGAGTAAGGCACAGAGCGTCCATAGTAGCCCTTTTCGTTTGCAACATCTGTCTTGTACTTGCTCTCTGCATAGTGATGAATGTGGTTGTGTGTGTGGGGGGGGGGGGGTTGTGTGGTTGTGTGTCAGGAGTGTGGACGCGTACGTGCGTCGGCGTGCATCATTGTGAGTGAGTGTGTGCGTGAATGTGTGTCAGTGTGTGCCAGTATGTGTGTGTAAGCAGGCAGTGGAGTTCATGCAGACATCCAAGCAAGCGTGAGCATGACACCACAGTCGGTTAGTGGCACGGGGGGAGGCAACAACACTGACCAGCGGCAGCTGTCTTCTTGTTGGCGGCGGCAGAAGAGGCGCTCTTCTTGGAAGCGGTGGCCTTGGCGGCCTTGGTGGGCTTGGCGGCTTTGCTTGCCTTCTTGGTGCTGCTGCTTGCGCAGCGAACGAGCACCTAACAACGTCAGCCGGAGAAGTGCAAACACGAATGGTTGGTGGAAAGCAAACGTGGCCACATTCGAATGTGATGTGGTGTGATGTGATGCGACATGTCGCCAACGTGAGCGTATGTTTGGATTTGCGCACAACGTCGCTGTTGGCTGACGCCATCCAACATCCAACTGCGAGCCAGGCACAGCCACAGAGCTGCTAGCATGCAGGCTGCCATGAGACCTTCACGACCACTGCCACCACCACCACTGCCACCACCACCACCATCGTCCTCATCGTCTTGCTTGCTTGCCCTCACCCTTGCAGCTGCGCGATATCCAGGCATGATACGACGAATTTTCGACGATAGAATTATTGGTGGCCAACCCACCGCTTTCTCCTTCCTCTTGCTTGGGTGTGCCTTTTTCTTGCTGTCTACTGCTTCGCCTGCACACACACGAGGCCTTTTTCACACCTAAGACAAGACGAGCAACTGCTGCCCACCTGCGCTCTCGCTTGCCCAGCACCCATCACACCCACACACACGCAGCCATGGCTGAGGAGAAGAAGATCGAGGGTGAGCCCACTGAGGGAGAGGACAAGGGAGGGAGAGCGCCTGTGCTGCTGCTGGTGGTGGTGCTCTTGTGTGTGTGTGTGTGTGTGTGTGTGTGTGTTTGAGGGAGGGGCTGCTGCATGCAACGGACTGGTGCGTGGGTGGTTGGTGGTGGGAGCCGTCACTGTCTGTGAGCCGCCATTGTCTGCGGCAAGCACACTCTACCGGTTAGCTCACCACCAATGAACGGCGTGCGTGTATATACATACGCTTGCAGAGGTCACCGCCGACGTTGTCGATGACGTCGAGGACGTTGAGGACGAGGACGACCAGGAGGAGATGCCTGACCTGCAGCAGGCTGAGCCCGAGGCCGAGTCCCAGGTCGCAGCTGAGGCCGCCACGGCCAAGCAGAGCCGCAGCGAGAAGAAGGCCCGCAAGGTGTGTGTGTGTGTGTGTGTCTTTTCGCTTGGTGCGCGTTGGGATGCATGCATGCCGCGTTGTGCACTGTTGTGACTTTGACCCCGAGTGTATGCGCACGTGTTGGGAGCGTGGAAGCACAAATACGTGTGACGTGAAGCCAGTATGCAGTGTGCAGTGGCCTGTCTCACCCTGACACCTGCGTCCCCCCCACACACGTTTGCACGCTGCAGGCCCTCTCCAAGCTCGGTCTCGTCGCTGTTGATGGCATTGCCCGCGTCACCATCCGCAAGTCCAAGAACGTGAGTGGCTTTGCACACTCCCACCAGCAGCACGTTGTGCTAATTGCCAACATCACACGCCCGTTCTGCTCTCTCTCTCTCTCTCTCTCTCTCTCTCTCTCTCTCTCTCTCTCTCTCTCTCTCTCTCTTCCTGCCTTCCTGTCCTCCCTGTCATTTACGTTTGGCTGCAGGTGCCGTTCTCTCATGACACACATCCCTGACGTTTCTTTGCTTGTGTTTGGCGCCCTCCCCTTGCTTTCTCTGCTGCAGATTCTCTTTGTGTTCCAGAAGCCCGATGTGATGAAGAGCCCAGCCAGCGAGACCTACATTGTCTTTGGCGAGGCCCGCTTCGAGGACCTCAGCCAGAACGCCATGGTCAACGCCGCCGAGAAGCTCGTCAAGGTCCGCTTGCCTCGTGTTGCCGTGGGTGGCTGTGCACGTGGGTGTTGAAAAGATGCGTGTGTTGGGGGGCGGTTCGCGTGTGGTGTGGGTGGGTGTATAGTGCTGGCTTGCGGGTGGAAATGCTGTTGTACACATGCATGCTCACTCTGATCGTGATGGCACCTCTCGTTCCTTTCTTCCTTTGTGGGTTTGTGTGCTGAAAGCAGCAGCAGGCGCAGACCCAGAAGGCCCCCGAGCCCGCCCCAGTTGAGGTGACCACCAAGGGTGCTGAGGAAGTGAAGGAGACGCCAAAGGCAGAGGCCGCGACGGTGAGCGCCTGTGCTGTGTGTGTGCTGTGTGTGTGTGTGTGTGCGTACGTTTGTTCACTTGTTTGTTTGTTTGTTTGTTTGTTTGTTCACTTCGTTCGGCGAGCCATTCCTTTGTTAAATGCTTAATCGTATGCTTGTGCGCTGTGCACGCGTTTTCTGCTTGCTGCAATCTCCCTCACCTTTGCACTCATCTCGCTGATGCTTGGCCATGGTGACAGGAGGAGAAGAAGGCTGATGCTGGTTCGATCAGTGAGAAGGATATTGACGTTGTTGCGAAGCAGGCCAACGTGTCGCGGGATAAGGCAATTGAGGCTCTCAAGAAGACCAACGGCGACATTGTCAACGCCCTCATGGTACGAGTGCACGAGGAAAGGGGAAGGAGGGAGAGCTCGGGAAGGAGTCAGGGTAGTGGTGTTGATGATTGTTTGTGTTTGTGTATGTGTGGTTGGGTGGCTGGGTGGCTGGCTGGATGTGCGGGCGTGCGGGTGTGCGGGTGTGCGGGCGTGTTTTGTGTTGGGACGTGGCATGCACCGCTCTGCTTGATATATCTGTATTGTTCCATTGCTCACCTACCATTTTGCCCACTGCGCGTGTTGTGATTTGCAGGAGCTCACCATGTAAGCCGTTGCAGTGGTTGTCGTGTTTTCTGTTTTGAGTTGTTTCATTGTTGGTTGTAACCGTCCACAGTACAAGTTGTGGTGACTTTTGTACCCACTTGAACGAAACACGCGTGGAAAGCACAAGAGATTTTGGAGAAGGCGGGAGGGGAGGGCAAAGTGCGAGGCGAGTTGCAGCACGTGGCCATGCGTGCAATCATAACATCATGAAGAGCAGGTCCGCATGTGTTGGTGACGACAGCTGTGTGTGGGCGTGGGAGGTTGCGCTCATTGCTGCTGTTGCTGGAGCGAGAGCTGGAAGCGGTACTTGTAGCTGTGCTCATCCTTGCGGAATGGAACCCACATGATGTAGTTGGTGCTGCAGGAAGCCGTCCGTGTGTGTGTGTGTGTGTGTGTGTGTGTGTGTGTGTGTGTGTGTGTGTGTGTGTGTGTGTGTGTGTGTGTGTGTGTGTGTGTGTGTGTGTGTGTGTGTGTGTGTGTGTCAGTGATAAAAGTAGGAAACAAACACTAACCGCGGCCTTAGTCTCCTCTTCCCCCACCCCCGCCTCCCTCTCCCACTAGCACTGTCTTCCCGCACCCCCTTACCCCCAGATGTTGTTGAAGAGGCAGAAGTTGACGCCGCGAGAGACGTCTGGCTGCCAGTCGCCACTCGGGGTGGGGAACGGGTTTGTGTCGCCCCAGGACAGCAGTGGAGCATCAAGCGTGCGCAGCGACACGCCGGAGCTGTGGCGCACACCGTCCCACACAGCATGCAGGTGCTTGTGTGGACGTTGGGTTTGGTGAAGGGGAACATCGGTGAGAAAGGGAGGAGGGGTGGTGTTTGACGGGTGATTTGAGTGGTGATGGGAAAGGTTGATTGACGTCAGGTTGTCTCAGTACGCATCAGTCAAGTGAAGCAAAACAATTACAAGCAAGCCATGACGGCGCAGCATGTAGCGCAAGCAAGCAACACAGTGCTGTTGACATACGCGCGATCCGTTGACAGCAACATCGAGGGGATTCACATTCGCGTCTGCCAGCTTGCCCATCGTCCACCCAGAAGATGACACGCGCGGCGCAAACCTGACGAGAGGTGCGTGTGGAGGAGGAGGAGGGGGGGGGGAATTTGTGAGAGCAATGGGAGGATGAGTGTATGAACAGAGAAAGGACGGGTGCGGCCAAGGGGCACAAGTTCTACCGAGACTCTCACTTGAACCACGCAGACTCAGGAAGCCTGGTTGCCGTCTTGTTGCTCAGCAGCAAGCTAATGTTTACCCTGTGACACAAACAAAGCAATGCATTCGTTGCACATGAGTCAAGAGGCATCATTTGATCAATTCGTGCGTATCATGTGTGTGTGTGTGTATGTATGTATGTGTGTGTGTGTGTGTGTCCTGTTGCTCGCCCCCGGCTGTGTATCTATCTGTGTTCCGTGCTCGTCCCTGTCTGTCTAAATGAGTCATGTACCTTGATGAGTCGAAAGAGTACTCAATCCAAACCGAGTCAGGCGGCCCAAAGTTGGCGCGAAGATGTGCAATGTTGGGTGGCTGCAGCTGCAGCACAACCGATGCCGCTGCTGATATGGTGCTCGTGGTCACAAGCCACAAGGTCACACAGGGTAAGCACGTGGTGGTGATGGCACGACGATTGCCCCACGCTTTGAACCAATAGTATTGAGGACACACACATGTTCACACATATCCACACACACACACATGTGTGTTCACACACACATGCATATGCACATTGCCAGACGCATACATGCGCATTTATGTGCGCACCTTGTGAGTCGTTCTTGACGAATGCCGCCTTGATCGGCGCATGCACAATGGTGGTGTTCGCAATGATGCTGTTGTTGTACAGCCCTAAAACCCATCCAACACGTAAACCAGGACAGACAGTCAGACATAGCGTGGGTGTCAATGCGTGTTGAAGAACCCACGCCTCTGGCACTTTTACACACACAACGCACGCACACACCTGGCTTGCCAAAGTCCTTGGGAAAGTAAGATGGGATCTTTCCATCGATGCGCTGCGCATATTCGTCAAAGAACGTCTCATACTCGGAAGCAGCGTGCACCTGGAGCGGATGGAGACACGAGGCGTGTATGCGTGTGTGTGAGTTGTGTATGTATGTGTGTGTGAGAGAGAGAGAGAGTTGTGTATGAATGTGTGTGTGTCCGTCAGGCTGTCTGTGTCTATGCCTCAGTGTGCACACAAGTGTGTGTGTGTGTGTGCCTCCCCTTTGCTCGTCCCATGCGCACCTTGTACTCGAAGGTGCCAATCTGGTTGGCAGTGGACGCGAGGACGGTTTCCGATGAAGCGTGCACGAGCGATGCAATGGCGCCCGTGGTTGCGTTGAACGAAACAACAAACCCGCCAACGCGCATTTCCTTGGTCACATCCGCAACCTGACAACACGCGCGGAGATAAGGAGGAGAAGTTGTCAAAAAATGTGTGTGTGTGTAGGTGTGTGTGTGTAGGTGTGTAGGTGTGTGTGTGTGTGTGTGTGTGTGTGTGTGTGTGTGACTGGGTGGTGTATCATGATGTTTCACCTGGGAGTATCCGCTCAGCGATGGCAGCTGTGGGCTTGTGCCTGCAAGCTCATCACTATACGACAGGACAAGGCAAAAAAATCACGTGTCATTTACAACGCATGGACGGGGAAAGATCAAGTGCCAGACCATACACGATACCACACCCACGTGCACACACACACGCACCTAATGAATGATGTGAGGGGATGTGATGTAGGCACAGCCTGGCGGGCAAACTTCAGTCCCCAGTCACGCTGCTCCTGCCACATGCCTGGTGAAATGCAGAGGGCGCCCAGAAAGGGGTGTGGACACGGTCGTGAGCAAGCACATGAACATGTCATAGCAAACACACGCGAGTGTGAAACAAGCACACAACACACGAACATGCACACACACACAACACAACACAAAGAGCTGCCCCTCACTAGCAATCTGGACGTAGTTATCAGCGGAGTACTGGAGGCGGTGGAAATCGACGTTGAGCCAGTTGTCCTCGTCATGCAGATACTTCTTCACGTCTCCGCCCCACGTGTGCTCGGGGCTGCACATGTGTGTGTGCGTGTGTGTAAGTGAGCGCGTGTGAGTGAGCGTGTGCGTAAGTGAGCGCGTGTGAGTGAGCGTGTGCGTGAGTGAGCGCGTGTGAGTGAGCGCGTGTGAGTGAGCGTGTGTGTGTGTGTGTGTGTGTGTGTGTGTGTGTGTGTGTGTGTGTAAGAGTGTGAGCATGAGTGCGTGAGCGAGAGAGTGTGTGTATATGTGTGTAAGTGAGTGTGTGTGTGAAGCGAACGAGAGCAAACTATATCTCCCAAGTCTGGAGCCACAACAAGTCGCAGGATGCACTGAAATGACCAATGTAGTAAGGGTAAGCCCCCCGCCCACAGTGTGCCTCTCTCTGTCCTCCGCGTACTTTTTCAGCAGGAGCCGGGTGAAGTTCAACATGACAGCATCTGCTGCTGAACACGCGCCCGAGCCAAGACACGACACCCTGGTGGTGGTGGTGGTGATGATGATGATGATGATGATGGTGGCGGCGGTGATGGTGGTGGTGAGTGAATATGGGGAAATCGGTTGTGGTGGTGAACGGAAAGCGCCACTAATACAGGTTCATGCACAAGTATAGAGTGCAAACAGCGGTGTCACAGCGGACGGAAGCATGACAATGCATTCCCTCGCACCTTGCTCGCTCGAGAGCACGGTATGCGGTGTTCTTGTAGGGATCACTCGCAATACCGTAAATCCACGTGTCTGTTTTGAGTTTCAGGATCAGCAAGGTACGGGGTTAGGAGTCAACAACAAGACGTGAAAGCGGTGTGGTGCGCAAAGCAGACAGTTGACACTCCCTGCTGATTACTTTGAACAACACACACACACACACACACACACACACACACACACACACACACAGCGCGTGAGAGCACCTGCAATTTCCTGTGTGATGACGGGGAGCCGGTGCTTGACGGATTCGAGGATTTCAAAGTACGAATCAAAGGACGATGGCACAATTGTCGCGCCAGGGAACTGCAAACATGTACGGTGTGTTTGGATGTGTGTGTGTGTGTGTGTGTGTGCGTGTGTACGTATGTGTGTGCGTGTGTTGTGTTGTGTTGTGTTGTGTTACGTATGGTGCGTGTTCACGAGAGAGACGAGATGTTTCGAAATCTGGGACAAGCTGATCGCCCTTTGCTGTTTTCGATGATGAACAGCATCGCACCAAACACGGACCCCCATTTGGCCTCGAGCCTCACCTCCTTCTTGAGCTGTTTCCAGTGCTGAAGAACCTCGATGACACTCCATGGACCTTCGTTGTCGCCCTTGTAGTCTGGACACAGCACGTGGTCAAAGCCTGATAGCACACCATGCGTGTTGCATGCCGCTGTCAGGCTGCTGAGGTGGGAAGGAAAGCAACAAAACTAATGCACTCGCCATTTTTTCGTCACAAACAACACCAGCACCACGACCATCAGAGTAGCACACCCATCAGAACATGAACACAACGCATCTCAACCACCAACGCTTCATGACTGCGCACCATCGATGACGATGCAGTCGGACTTGTCGATGCCCCCGTAGCCGTGGGGGTGGAGGGAGGCGAGCACATCTGTGTTTGACGCTTCGTCCCTCCACACGAACACGCGCGGGACAGCGGGCGGCAGCGACGCCGTGTTCACGCCCACGCTGAACCCTCGCACACCTATGAATCGTGATGGTATACGGTCGAAGTGGACGGTAGGCAGTAGCAAGAGTGTGTGAAATTCAAGAAGCAGAACGAGGAGCTGTGGCGCTCTACCGCAATGGGCACACACGCACACGCACAAAAAAAACATACAAACAAACAAACAAACAAACAAACAAACAAACAAACAAACAAACAAACAAACAAACACACATGAATGCCCACACACACAAACACACACACACACATGAATGCCCACCTGCGCTGGCGAGGAGCGGGATCATGCCGCGCGTGGCGCCGGGAACATCGCGCTGCGTCATCACTGTTGGGGCCGAGATGTTGAGGTCGCGGGCAAGCCGTTTTCCAAGCTGAGGCAGGCACCACATGATGTGAGCACACGGGACGCAGACGAGAGATGCGAAGCAACGGTAGCAGCATACTTGGGCATGACACATGCACGAGAGGCGAGACACGGGACACGGTCGTGTCGAGACGACGGACACAAAGAGGCGAGCTGCGGCACCTGTAAGCCCGCGACGAACAGCTCCGTGGACATGGTGGCCGTTTCCGAGTTGTGTGGGAACGCTTGCATGACAATGTTGCCCTGCCAGCAGCAACATTTTGTGCACGACGAGTGAAAGACGGAAAAAGTGCTATTGTTTGGAGTGAAGAGAGCACACAAGGCCGAAATGCCCACGGCGACCCAAAAAGGCAGAGGCAACCTTGTCGATGATCATCAGAAATCATGCCACAATAACGAAGCAAAACAATGCCAGAACTCGCTCACTTGTTTCAAGCCTGCAATGATGGTGGCCCTCTCCTGCTCGGTGGGGCAGGTAAAGCCCATCCCTGGTGATGATGGTGATCGATGGTGATGATGGTGGTCGATGGTGGTCGATGGTGATGTCACAGGGTATATCACACACACACACACACATATTCACACATTCACACATTCACACGCACGCACACACGCACACACACATATTTACACTATACTCACACACACGTTCACATACATACTCACACTCACGCATTCACACGCACATTCACACGCACATTCACGCACACACGCGCACGCGCAGACCTGGTGGGCAGTCGAGCAGCAGCGACACTACATAAGGGTGGGTGGTGAAGATGAGGCCGGCATTGTCTGGGTTCTTCATGGTTTTCAGTGCTTCGGAGATGTTCTGCGCCTCGACGAGGTAACGGCGGTAGTTGTCCAACTCCCCTGCTGCCGTTTCCGCAAACCCAACATCCAAGTGACACGTCTTGTCACGCAAGCACACACACACAGCATATCATCCAGCCGAGCACAAGAAAGAGTACGTTGAGTGGAGGTGTTGCAACACAAGCCCACGACAAGAAATATACGGGCCACTCCATATTCCTTCCTCACACAAGCACACGCACAAGCACACACACACACACGCACACACACACTCTCTCTCTCATGTGCTATACCTGAACGACGTGGACGGTGAGTGCTGCTGTTGTCGGTGGAGCAAAGACGGTGAGCACTGCGACCAGCACAACAACAGCACCACTGGCTGCAGCCCAACCACTGCCACCACCACGAGAACACCCCATCATCGTCATCATCATTGTCGACTTTGCCTCTGTTGTTGGCGATTTGTGGAAAACTTCCAACACATTTCCTTGGTTTGTTTGGTTTTCGCTTCCTCCCCACGCAGCTCTCTCGCATTGCTGCGCTTGCACTTGCTTCGCTTCAAACACAGCATCCGTGACACACACACACACACACACACACACACACACACACACACACACACACACACACACACACACACACACACACACACACACACACACACACACACACACACACACACACACACAGCATGGAGACAGAGGGTGGCGATGCTGTGGGCAGTAGTAGCCCTTCTCGTTCACCGAAATCAGCGACATTGTCGAATGTATGGAAAGGATTCAAGGCCACCTTTGGCAGTTCCAACCACAACCATGACAGACACGTGGATGGTGTCGATGGCACCATCAAACACTTGGCTGACACCACGACGAACCACGATAGACAACCCAGACCCATGCTGGATGACAGCAGCGTCAGCAGCATCAGGAGCAGCCCCATTCCCAACGACCACAGTCATGCACCCACCTCGGATGAATCAGAGGATGACGACGTGCGAGGAATCAGCAACGACAAGGACGACGACGACGACGACGACGACGACGACAACGCCGACAACAAGAACGCTGATGGTGTAAATGGTGTTGCAGAAGACGAAGATGATGATGAAGGCAAAGAAGAAGCGAGTGTAAGTACCAGCGGCAATGGTGTCGGTGCTGCTGACAAAACAGCCACAGCTCGTCTCTCCTTGCGCTCCAGCAGCACCGGTGTCGTTGGCCGCGAGCGTATCAGGTCACCTTTGGCCCAACAGGACGGTGTATTAGACCACCAAGACTCTGGCATTGCAAACGACCCACATGCAACTGCAAGGGACAAGAACAGCAGAAGACGGGCCGCAGCAGGCTCCCGTCGCTTCAACCGCAATCTCCACTTCCCCGGTACCCAACACGACGAGGCACCAGCAACAAGCGCAGGTGTGTATGTATGTGTGTGTGTGTGTGTGTGTGATGTGTGGTGTCTGTGTTTTTTTGTGTGCTTTTTTGTTTGTTTGTGTGTGTGGCTGCATCTCTCTCTCTGCCTATCTCTATCTGTCCGTTTGTCTGTCTGTTTGTCCATGCATGCGCGTGCATGTGTGTGTGTGTAAGTATGGTTGGGGTTTCTTTCTTTTGGTGTGTGTGTGTGTGTTCACCGCTTGCAAAGTGCCTGTTGCCTTTGTCTTGTCGTTGAATATCTGCACGCGCAGCCGCACGTGTACCTGCATGCTCACGTTCGTACATCATGTCCATGCATGCACGTCGTGCTGTTGTGAATCATTCTGGGTACGCGTTTACGATCACATCACAGAACCAGATGCTGGCGCGAGGACAGCGTCGTGGTGGCGGCGGTATTGGCAACAGGGGGCGTGGTGGGCGCGCGACAGCCTGCTGCACCTCAAGACAGCGCTGCTGATGGCGGTGTGGACGGTAGTGCACGTGCTGCGTGCCGTGCTGGTGCGCTTTGCGTGGGTAACGACAGGCTCCCTCTCTGGCACGCGAAGCATTGTGACGGGCGTGGTGGAGCTGTTTGCAGACGTGTGCGACGTGGCCAACCAGATTGCCGCGCACTGGCTGACGCGTGGCCTGGGCCCGTCGCAGCGCTCAAGCCTCAAGGCCACGCTGCGATACCAGCTCAAACATGCGCGCACGTACGACGAGTGGAAGGACACGGCCATCCAGCTCGACAAGCTGGTGGGGAACGTGACGTGGAAGATGGGGTTTGAGAGCACGCTGTACGACTACATGCTGCTGCGTGACCACCTGGACGCGTTTTACCAGGCGCGCATGAAGGACGACCGCGCACGCATGGCGTGGCTGCTCCGCACGACCTTACACCGCAACCTGGCCAACATGGGCAACCCAAAGCTGTTTGAGCGGTGCTACCACGGCACGAAGGACCTGATTGAGCAGTACGTGAGCGAGGTGGTGTACCAAATCAACTACCTCGCGGACACAAACATCCCTGGCCTCTCGCACGAGGACAAGCTGCAGATGTTTGAGGCAATGCGAAGCTCGTTTGGCCGCTCTGCGCTGCTGCTGAGTGGCGGTGGCGGCTTTGGCATCTACCACCTCGGTGTTGTGCGTGTGTTGCATAAGGAAGGGCTGTTGCCGCGCATTCTGTCCGGGTCGTCGGCAGGCTCTCTGATGGCCAGTCTCATCTGCACGCGCACGGACGAGGAGCTGGACGAGTTCTTCGAGAATGAGATTCCAGACGTCAAAAACTGGTCAGTTGTGGTTGTGTGGGTGTGTATGTCTGTTTGTATGTGTGTATGTGGGTGTGGGTGTGGGTGTGTGAGTGTCTGTCTGTGTGTGTGCATGTGCCTGTGCCTGTTCCTGTGTCTGTGTATGTGTGCGTACGCGTGCGCATGATGCATGCATGCATGCATGCATGTGTACATGTGCATTGGACGTGTTTGGTGTGAGGTGGATACAGGAATACTCCACGCGCACCTGTCTCATCTTCACGCACTCGGCAACATTTGAATGTGTGTGGCACAGGAATCTGCTGGTGCCTGACGGGGAAGACGTTGACTTTGCGTCGCTCCTTCGGCGCCTCTTCAGGTGTGACCGGGAACGAAGGGGAAGACAGAGCAGTGGGTGGAGTGTGCATTTGTCCTTGGTCACTCCGCCAATTTCCTTCCCAACGTACGTGCGTGACCTTTACCCACTTTGACTCACTTCAATAGGCTCACATTCTCACCTACTTGCTCACCGGCCCCCCCCCCCTTGCACGGCATGCGCTGCTGCCCAGGACCGGGTCAATGGCGGACGTGCGTGTGCTGGAGAAGTGCATCTATGACAACATCGGTGACATCACGTTTGAGGTGCGACAACAACTGAGTTCCACTGTGGCGTCCCAATTGCCCCGCCTGTCTTACGGTACTCGTGGGATGGTCCACAGGGGTGAATGTTGTTTCCCGGGAGGGGGGGGTTGAATTTTGGCCATCGTGTCACAAGCCCACAGAGCAAGAATTTGCATGCCATGGCCAACGACCAACACCCACGTTTCACTGCTTGACAGGAGGCGTACAAGCGAACGGGCCGTGTGCTGAACATCACCATCAACGCCCGCGATTCCGTGAGTTGCTGTCACCATCGTGTTCTTGCATGCACCTGGGCCTTGGGAACAACGCGCGTGGTGGCTGTGCACTAATCGCTCCGCATTCCACAACCTTGCGTTGCACACATGTACATGTGACAAATTTGCGCTGACACTCGCTTCCCCTTCGTCTTCAACACAACACAACACAACACAACCAACTGACCAAACACAACCACAACCACAACGGCACACCCAAACAACCCAAACGATTTTAACGCATGCACATGCACGCGTGCCACCGGCAATATGCAGAGCGAGTCGCCACGCCTGCTCAACCACCTCACTGCCCCGAATGTCGTCATCGCCAGCGCCGCGTGCGCCTCCTGCGCTCTCATGGGCCTCTTTGACACCGTCGAGGTGGGTTTGTGTGCGTGTGTGCGTGTATGTGTATGTGGTTGTTTATTGGTTTGTTTGTTTGTTTGTTTGTTTGTTTGTTGTTTGTTGCTCTTATTCTTTGTGTTGTTCGTTATTGCGATGCTGGCAGTGTGTCATACCTTCGCTTCCGTCTCCTCTTCTCACCTTCCACTTTGTCTCCCCACTTCCTCTTTGACTTGCTCATCCACTCACCTGTTTCACATCACAGATCAAGGCTGAGTTTGGGCATGGGCGTCGCGTGGCGTGGAACCCGGGCGGACAAGTGTGGAGTGACGGTACGTGAGAGAGGGTGAGCGCCCTTGGAACCACCTGATGTGAATAGTTTGACTTGGCCAGCATGTTGTTGTTGTTGTTCTTGCTCTTGTTGTTGTTGTTGTTTAAGTTGTTGTTCTTGTTCTTGTTGTTGTTGTTCTTGTTGTTCTTGTTGTTCTTGTTGTTGTTCCTGACTGTGATCGCCTATGTGTTTCGGATTGAGCCTCCACTCTTGTCTTAGTCGCATGCGTTGCTCACCACCTCCCCCTCCCTTGCACGTCGCATCTGCCTCACCTGCTTCACCTCGTTCGCTTTTCCCTTTGCCCTTTCCTGCTTTCGCTTGTGCCGCGCAACCAGGCTCGATGGAGACAGATTTGCCCATGGAACAGCTGGCTGAGCACTTTAATGTGAACCATTTTATCGTCAGCCAAGTATGTTGTGCGCTTGTCTGTGCTGGTGCGTGCGTGTGTGTGTGTGTGTGTCTGTCTGTCTGTCTGCCTGCCTGTCTGTCTGTCTGTCTGTCTGTCTGTCTGTCTGTCTGTCTGTCTGTCTGACCAACTGTTCTCTCGAACACACTTACATTGTATATTGTGTGACGCGAGTGTGACCCACCTATGCCCTCCATTTCTCATTCGCTCTGCGTGTCTCGACGAACGCAACCACAACTTGCAAACCAACCACCACCGTTTGCAGGTGAATCCGCATATTCTCCCGTTTCTGCGCTATCGCTCCTTCTGGAACAGTCGACTCCTGCAGCTCGTGCGCTCCGAGGTGTGTGTGTGTGTGTGTTTGTTTGTGTGTGTGTGTGTGTGTGTTTGTGTGTGTGTGTGTTTGTGTGTGTTTGTGTGTGTGTTGTGCTTCTGTCAGGTGACGTGTGAGTCATGCTGCCTGCCGAACGGTTTTCTGTCTCTTCATGTGCTGTCCTGCCACGCTTGATCTTGTTTGTGCCTCGTCCATCAACCATTTCTTTGCGCGTGCTGACTCTCCCACACGCCCCAACTCTCACACATGCACTCACTCACGCACATACACACCCCGTGCACAGATGCTGTATCGGCTTGAACAGCTGCTCAAGCTTGGGTTCAAACCTCACTGGATCAAGAACTTCAGCCACTTGTTATCACAGCCCTACAGCGGTGACATCACAGTCACCCCACGCGTCACCCTCAACGATTATCTCTAGTGCGTTTGTGGAAGTGGGAAGTGTGGAGGTGGGTGCGTGGAGCGTGTGTGGAACTGCGTGTGATACGTATGGTATGATGTCGGAGTGTTGCCTGTTTGTGCAAAGGCTTCTCTTGCTCCTGTACGCGCGTTCTTACTTTCCCGCGCGTTCTTACATTCCTGTACGCATGCAATCCACTCCCCATCACCATCACCACCTTCAATTCTCCCTCACTCGCTTGCTCACGTCTTGCTCACTCGCTCGCACGTGTCCAGCCTGGTGTCGAATCCAACGCCTGAGCGGGTGCGGCACGGCGTGCTTGTGGGACAGCTGGCCACGTGGCCCAAGCTCAGCATCCTGCAGAGCCACTGTCAGATTGAGATGGCACTCGACAATGCCGTGCACCGTCTTGGTGGCGGCGAGCCCCACTGTTGAGCACATGTGTGTGTGTGTGTGTGTGTGTGTCTGTGTGTCTGTGTGTCTGTGTGTCTGTGTGTCTGTGTCTGTCTGGGTCTGGGTCTGGGTGTCTGTGTGTCTGCATGTGTTCACCTCTCTTCCCACACCGCCCTCCTTCCCGTTATTGACTTTCTCCACACCGCCCTCCTTCCAGTCTCTTTGAGTCCCTCTGGGTCCGTGTTTGTGAGGTTACAGTGTTCGCTTACTATTCCCTCTGCATCGCTGTACCTTCCCTTTGTCTTGTTCACACGTGTTGATAAGCCAACTTACGTCACATGTGCTTCTGTCCTCATGGCACTCGCTCTACTCTGTTCAGGTTTACAATGTTATGAATGCAGTTCCTTTTCTCATTGCCCATGGACGTTGTTCTCCTTTTCCCCCTTTCTGCTTGCCCATGGACGTTGTTCTCCTTTTCCTTCTCTCCCCTCCACCTCGCTGTATCCAACCCCGCGCCAACTTTCGCGCCCTCATCATCACTCGTGTTCGGTTCAAATTTTCCCCAGCTGCTGCTACGACTGCGTCGCCACCCAAGGTTAAAATTTCACAACCACCCGAACGCACTGTCCCACGCATGTCCCACGCATGTTGCGTTGTCGTTCCATAGCCGACATAATCATGTGCAAATGGTCAAACGGGGCCAGCTTTCGTCATGTCGACCGCACCGAATTCGTCTATTTGTCCCTCTAAGGGTCCACGTCCAGATTTAAGTGTCCCACCCTTCGCAAGCACGCACAAGCACGCACAAGCACGCAGAAGGAAGTGCACCACTTCCGCCAACACAACGGTGCTGATTGTCGCCCCCACACACACACACACCAAATAAATTTGCCAGCCAACCAACCCCTGCATGCCATCATCATCAGCATTCGTGGCAGCAGCAGCACGAGCAATCCCGCCGTGCCACGTCACCCACGCAGCGCCAAGCAAATGGCCGCAAGCAAGCAAGGCGGAGCAATCAAGCCCGCCGTGAACGCTTTGTTCGAGTGTGCTTCGAATTTTCACACCCGGGGCATTCCAAGTTGCGTGTGCGCTGCGACATCACGCCACCAACTGCAACTCAAAGCACAACGCACCCACACGCGCACGAAGTGATTGACGTTTGCCAAAACACAGCGCTCAACCCCTTCAACCAGCCTGGCTTGTTGCCGTTTGGCGGATTGCTGGCCTAGCCGTGGGCTTTCTCCTCGCCTTTTGGTTGTTCGGCACGCCACCTGCAGCAACATCCACAGCCGGTCTCTCATCCATTGTGCGTTGCCGGGTTGCGGTGTCGCCGTTGGGTTGCTCTCCACGCACGATCCCTGGCTGTTTTCCAGCTCCCTCAGCTCCTTGCTTGCACCTTTCGCACGCTCGCAGAACACGCCCATTGTCGCCGCAGAAGCAACGCGCCCTCTCGCCTGCCTGCAGGCGTGCAACGCAACAAGCGCTCATTTCTCATTTCCTTGAACTTCATTGTTGTGAACTGCCACCTCGATTCCCAACCGGGTTTTCGTGTGCATGGTTGCCCCTATCGCTTCTCCCTCAAGGCGTCGGAGATTGCGAGATCAAATCTCACCCCACCGACTTGCAGACTTGCAAGACCGCCACTTGTCTGTTTCCCACTCCACACAAAGCCGCCTGCGGCAATTGTTTTGGTTTTGGTGTTGGTTTGCTTCCCAGCCACGCCGCCCACGCCGCCGCCGCCGCAGCAGCAGCAGCAACAGCTTCCTCGCGCAGCTGCCCGCACAGTGCCACCACAAGCAGCCAAGGAGAGATCGTTGTCCGTCTCCTTCCTGAACTTCATGAAGGTGCAACTCGCAAGAAGCAAAGCGCTTGTCAATCCTACTACACTCCCTGTTGCGCACAGCAACGGTAAGTGCACTCAAACACCTCAAACCCAGTCACCACCAGGAACATCGCCGTTTCCCTGGCATCACCCAGCTGCTGCTTGTGCTGCTTCCTCCTCCTTCTTCTTCTTCGATCCTCGATCCTGCTCCATGCCGCTCTTGTATCTGCTCAACGGACTGTCAACTTATGTGTTTCGACACTCGTCTTCCCTTTCTGGCGACCACGAAACCCATATCCCCAACCCACCATTGTTCATTTTCGTTGCCTGTTTCTCTTTCTCCCGCTCCCTCTCATTTCTGTTCGTGCCTGCAGGCAACGCAATTGCAGCAGTGGGCACAGCTGTTCGTTCAGTCAGCAGCCTGTTGTCACATCACTCACCGTAAGCTTGCATGTTCTCCTGTTTGCTGCCTTTTTGCCTGTGTTTTGTTTGCGGGGTGCAAAGCGCAAGCTCACTACTGAGAGCCCCATATCCCTGAGCGTTTGTCTTGCTTGCTTGCGTGCAAGCTGCGCGCACACCGCGATTCCTTCCTGCTTTTTTTTTTCCTTGTCTCCTTGTTGTTGTACTTCCAGGCCCTCTTTCCTTCTCCGTTTCTTTTTCCCCTCTCTCTGTCTTCCTCTCCCTCCCTTTGTCTCATCTTCGTCTTTTCTTCTCCCTCTACCTTTTGTTTCCTTGCTAATTCTTGTGCTACTGTTAATCGCATCCAGCGTTCGCTCGCTTGCTTGCTATATCCACACCAATCATCATACCGGGCTTGCTTTGCCCCTTTTCGTCTTGATTCCATTCCATCGAATTCAGCAACATCCTTTTTCAAGCATCCTCAGCATCTTTCACGCATCGCCCTCACCCCCATCTCCTGCTTGCACTTTGTCGGTCATCTGCACTCATTTGCTCCAGTGTCGAGCCAGGTTCCACTGCCATTTGCATACGGTAGGTGTGCCACCACCGCCCAAAAGCCCAACCGAGCACTACACCAAAGCTTCTGAGTGAGTGCCGCGCTTTCCGTTCGAACCATCCTGAGTGTATGAAATATGCGTGTCTGTCTGTGTGTGTCTGTCTTGTCTGTCTGTGTGTCGAATTGTTTGGTGGAAGTCTTGAACTCATACCCGCCATTGCATGTCTTCGCCTATCGTTGTTTTGCTTCCGTTTATCACTTTGCTTGCTTGCAGGCAAGCATTTCCTTCAACAACAACAACAGCAGCAGCAGCAGCAGCAGCAGCAGCGGCAGCAGCACCGTGCGCCTAACTTCCAGCCTCCCCCCCCCCCCCTGTCCGCCTTCTCCCTCACTTGCTGTCCTTCGGTCCGGACAGCTTCATGGGCGATAAGAACGCAATTGCCATGCCCCGTTCTGTTGCTGACACCGAGGCAGGGCCACCAACCCAGCGCAGCGGCGGCAGCAACGCAAACGCAAACGCAAACGCAAGCAGCAGCAGCAACAACAACAACAACAACACCAAAGGCGTGCAGAAGCGGGCCGTGCAACTCCAGTCCGCGCCGGTGCAGCAATTACTGCAGCAGCAGCAGCAGCAGCGCGCACAGCCGCCTGCCGGTCCCCTGGTGCCAGATCAGGGTGCGCCTTCAAGCATGGAGCCACAGGCCAGAGTCACCCCTGCAGCCATGGGTGGCTCTGGATTCGACCCTCAACAGCTGGCCGCCTGGCAGCAACAGCAGCTCTATGCCATGCAGTTGCAGATGGCAATGAACCAGCTCCAGCAGCAGCAGCAGCAGCAACAGAATGCGCAACTGCAGGAGCCTGGGCAATCTGAGCAAGCACGACAGCAACAGCAGCAAGCGAGGGCGTATCCTGGATCATCGGTAGCCCAGATGCTTCCACCACAAATGATGTTTCAGCAGCACAGTATGCCGCCGCTGCGACAGCAGACCGCACAGGATGGCCGTGACCCAACGCAGCAGCAACAGCAACAACAACCACAGCAGCAGCAGCCAACCAGCAACCCTTGGTTCATGGCCGCCAACCCAGCCGCGAGCATGCAGCCGTGGATGTTTGCTTCGCAGCACCAACCAGCCGCATTGCACGCGTTCTCTACAGGTGCTTTTCCAACGGGCGCTATGCCCTCCACCATGCCATACCAACAAAGCCCCGTGTCTGCCGCCGTCATGCCGTCACAGCTGTCCGTTGGCGGAGGCTTCACGCCCATGTCTGCACCTGCCATGGACGCACAGTCTGGCTACCGTGCCGTGCCACCCACCAGACGACGCGGCCGCAAGCCCCGGCCAACGTGTCCAATCTGCCAAGGCCCAGGCAGGCACACCTCATCAAAGTAGGTCCTGCTCTCCCGCGAATAAACAGTGTTCTCTTGTTTCGCGCACTGTGTATGGGTTCGTGTTTGTGCTTGGTGCTGCTTGGGGTTGATTGTGTTCTCCTTGCAATCGTGTTTCTTGGGAACCAACAATTCCACAACATTTACTCACGTCAGCGCTCTTCTCCCGGGGTGGGTTGTCCGGTTGTTGACCTTGACCACATTCTTGAACAGGCTCTGTTCCACATGCTACGGGTATGTAAAAGAGTGATGGTGGTCCTATATGCTGACGTGTAGTCACTCTGCAAATATGCGCAAAGTTGTGTGTGTGTGTGTGTGTGTGTGTGATTGCGCGTTGTGCAAGTGTGGTTGTCAATGCTTGAGTGGTGTGTGTTGCGAGCTGCGTTGCGTCGTTTTAGAAGTAGATTTTGTGCAATGATGTGATGATACGTCGTGACCTGTGTGACAGATGCACGTGCATGCTTGGACCACACGGCCTGTACTGTGAACGATACGTTCTGCAAAGTGCTCACACGGTGCCGTAATTTGGTTGGCTCTCAACTGGGTGCTGTTTCTAACACTTATGTCCTCGGCGTGTTTTTTCCAGCGGCGTGTACAACGACATTGCAAAGGTGTATCGCACTCTCGGCAAGCACACCATGACCCCCAAGGAGTTCAAACAAAGTCAGTAGTCTCGTGGATTTGCATGCAACTTGAGTCGTGCGCCCCAACGCTGGCCTGATAGAGTCGTCGTCAGCCACAGCCCGCAACAACCATGCTCCTCAGTTCTTACCTTGTTGATTTCCTTCTCTTCCTTCTTGTGCATTGGCCACGCCTGCCTGACGTTGCAGAGTTGCTAAAGCTCGCGCGCGGCTGTCCACGAAACCACGCATGCACTCGTGAACACTTCCACCACATGGTGCCATCATGTAAGCTTTCAGCTTTTTGTCTGTGTTTTGTGTATGTCTGTCTGTCTGCCTGTCTGTACGTGTCTGTGTATCTATGTCTGTGCGTTTGTGCGTGCGTGTTCCGTTGTGCAGGGGCACCGTTGTGTCGCGTGTCGGTTATTTTTCGACTCACCAAACCTGGCTGCCCATCATTCCCTCCCTTCCTGATTCCCCTCCCCAATCACAGACGTCAAGTGCACGCAGTGTCGAACACTTGCTGTCATGGATTATGACGTGTCCGTCGTTGAAAGCCGTGAGTCTCTCTGTGCCTGAGAAGAAGGACTGCACGTGCAACTGCCATTGAGCGCCAACAACACCACGCTTAAGCCTGCAGTTTTTTTTTCTTGTCGGCTCTCCATCAATCATTGTCGCCGCAACCACCACACATACCCTTAAAGCCTTAACCACTCACCACTCACAACTTACCGCACCCTACTTCGCCCCCACCGCCTTTGTGTGTGTGTGTGTGTTCATCAGTGCTTGAGAAGCGACGCGTTCGTCTACAGGAGCTCGCTGCGAAGAATGCCAGGACGGCTTCAAGTGCAAAGCGCGGCGCGACGGCAAACCAGAGCGGCGGCGGCGACAGCAGCCATGACGGTGATGACGACGATGATGGTGGCAACATCAGCACGGACAATGAGCATGACGACGAGGAAGAAGACGGCGAGGAAGGCGACGAGTCGTTGGATGCCGGTGCACTCGAGCAAAAGGCTGTGGGGGACGCGTACGGCGGTGCTGGCGTTGCTGCTGACATGGCCAAGCGTGGTGCTAGCAGCGCCCAGCCTACCAATGGCAATGGCGCGGACGCGGATGCGACGCGTGCACGTGCTTCTCAGCAACCAGCAAAGCCCTCAGCAGCAGCACGCCGCCCAACCCAATCCAAGGACAGCACCAAAGACAGTACCAAGGACAGCACCAAGGACAGCGAGCGCGGTGCCAACCACGTTGGAGCGGCGGTCGTCGATGGAGACGGCGCTGCCGAAGAACAGCAGAACTCAAAGCGCGCCAAGCTGAGCGCCACCGCAGAAGCGCAGTCGTGAGCGTGAGCATTGCTCAGCAGCTGCACGGGCATTGCCTGCATTGCCTGCATGCAAGCAAGCAACCACAGGTGGTTTATTATCTGCTCCTGATAAGTCCTTGCTGTTGTCACGTCACCTCACACCACAGCACTTTGCCTTTGGCTAGTGGCACTGCATTCGTACGCACACGTGTGCGGTGTGCCGTTGTCATGTGTCACCGCTCCGTTACGCGAACTGTATTTGTGAACTTGTTGCAGTAATGTTGTGCTGGCTCATAGAGCTGTGCCATTGTGCAGTTATGGAGTGCATCTCGCTGAGGAGTTTGCCGTTTGTTTGTTGTGTGTTGTGACGCAGCCAATCACAAACATAGACCGGTCGTTTTCTCCCCACCGCTGGATGTTGTGTTGCGTTGTGGTAGTGCTCTAGTGCTGTAGTGGGGGCGTGTGATCTCTTACATCACACCCTTGTTTGTTTGTTCGTGTTTTGACATGACCCTTTTCTTTCTTCCTTCGCTCTCAGACGTGTTGGAGCCTGATCTTCCTGCTACAGTTGCGTTTGCTTGCTTTTTTTTGTTTGCCCAGAGGGCCTCAATTTCCACCACTTCCTCAACACACACACACACACACACACACACACACACACACGTGTAATCTTCTTCAGTTCTTCAGGTTCTTCGTATCTGATCTCTTTTGTTCATCGGTTGCGTTTGAGTGTCCGTGCTTCCTGCCTTGTTGCCTTGTTGCCTTGTTGCTGCTGCAGCGTGAGCGTCTGTGTATAGCGATATGTTCGTCAGCCATGTGTTGTTGTTGCAAAGGTACCTCGTGTTGTGCATGCGCGTGCTGTCGTCTTGCTCGTGTGTTCTTCTTCTGATCCTTGTTGCCCATGCAAATCAAGGGTCTTAAGCCACTGAGTTTTCTTTTCCCGTGCCATTATTTGCACCCTGGTCTCCTTTTCAGCCCTTCCTTTTTGTTGTTACAATGGCGAACTGTCACACACCACTCCTGACCTGCTCGTGAATGGCACTTGGCTGTCTGTCCTCTTTACGGTAACAGCCGCTCTCCCCAGCCCTCTTTCACTCTTCTTGCGTCTTGCTTCTTTACTTGCCGATGTGACTGGTCCTTTTAATCTTCTTTTCTCGCCTTTTTGCCCACCACCGTGTTTGGTGCTTGTGATCTTGAGCCGAAGCATGGGTGTGCCCCCGACTCACTGCACATCAACATGCATGAATAGACACTCTTTGAACCTTCCCCGTGACACATTGTGAACACCATCACGAGGAGGAAAGGTTCGCACGTCCAAAACGCAGGAGTGTGACGACGCGAAATCAAACGTGTGTGTGCATTGCTTCCTTGTGCATGGGGCTGAGGCGAAACTTGCAAGGCTGGTAAGCTGACGTGCATGGGGCTGACGCTCTTGAACTACAACGGCACTCTCCACAGCCACGACACTCATTGCACGTGGAGGGTTGGCAACGTGCGAAGCCATGTCAATGGCGATAGCAGTCTATTGATGGGGTTGGTTTACAAACAACATGAAACACAGACACACACACACACACATGGCGACGTGCTTCTACTTTGTTCGCGTGACGCCACTGCTATTGGTTGGCGTCACTGCGCTCAACAGCAACACCAGCACCACCAAGCGACGTGGTCCAATACCGCAACCCCTTCTCCTTCAGAGCAGCAAACAGCTTTGCCTTCACGTCCTCGCTTGCGTGCGGGCGAAGAAGAACATATGCACAGCCGCCACCACCAGCACCCGTGAGTTTGGCAGCCAGCCCGAGCGACGAGGCAAGGCGAACGACCTGAAAGGGGGGGGGGCAAAGGAAAGGGTGTGACAGATGCGTGCGTGTGCATGCGTGAGTAACAGAGATGGTATGTGTGTGTGCGTGTGTGTGTGTGTGCGCGCGCTAGTGAGTGAGATAAAAAAGTGTGCGTATGTGCACGTGTGTGCGAGAAGGCTGCAACACGACGTTGGCATGTGCGAACGTGCGAATGCACCAGTGCTCGTCTGTGCTGCTGACTCACGTCGTCAAGGGCCGGGTGGCCAACTCCAATGGCGTTCAGCATGTGGTGGTTCATCGTCATCAGCGTCTACACACACACACACACACATACACACATACACACACACACACACACACACCAAAGAAAGGGGATCAGGATCGGGAAAACGACGGCTTCTTCACGTGTGCGTGTACATGTGTCTGCGTGCAGGAAACGACACACACACTCACACACTCACACACACACACTCTCTCTCATAGCCACAAAGTAACCGCAGCTGCAATAACACCACCACCACCACCACCACCACCACAGGCCATGCCAGTTAAACCCTGCTCGCAACGGACCTCCAGCTTGGTGAAGAGCGGGTCTGTGTCCGATGTTTCTGCAAGCTGCTGGCTGATGTCCAGGAACGTCTGTGAAAGATGGCCCATGGAGTCGAGCAGTGGATCCATCACGGCAGGAAACTGCAAGAGTGTGTGTGTGCGCGTGTGTGTGTGCGTGTGTGTGTGCATTTGTGTGTGTGTGTGTGTGTGATGTGTGTGTGTGTGTGCATGTGTGTGTGTGGAGGGGGCGGTGGTTTGTTGATGAGAGGAGGGCCGGGAACAGCAAGCAAAAATCATTTCGCACACACTTCAAGCACGATTCCTCTTTTCAACACAACGGGTACAATACCCAACGCAAAACGTTCAGATCACACACATACACACACGCAGCGTGTGTGCACCTCGTGCTTGCGTTCTCTGACGCCGCTGACGAGTGCCTTTGTTGATCGCGGCACACCCGTGTCCACCAGCACAACCTCAAGACTCTGGAACCTGCACAACAGTCAACATGCATCGACGAAGGTGTAAGCTGGCGTGATGTGTGTGTGTGTGTGTGTGCTTGCGCGTAGGTGCTTGCGTGCACGTGTATGTGGGCGTTGAGGGCGTTGCACAAACATCACGCATGCACACACAGTTGCACAAACATCACGCATGCACACGTGTACACATGCACACGTACGTGGACACGCGATTGAATTTGCCCGACGCAAACGACACCGCACCGCCTGAAAGCGAACGAAGGACGACCAGTGCTCATGTGAGATGGTACGATTGGGGAGAGGAACTTCAAGCTCGCGTTGTCACGTGATATCAGAAGCAGCACACGCACGCGCACACACACGCACGCATACACACACGCGCGCACGCACGAACACACACACGCACACATACACATACACACACACACACGCACGCACGCGCGCACACACACACACACATGCGCGCACACACACAATTACACGCACCAAAGCAGCTGATGGTGTTGTCGAGACCGCTGGGCTTGCCATGGATGATGGACTCTGACAGGAACGCCCACGCGTTGATGGCGTCCAGGTCCGCAGCATTGGCTGCACGCAAATACAGCACGGATTCAGGCAAGAAAGAAAGGCACATGGATGGTCAGGTAGCGGCAGGGAGAGAGAGAGAGCGACAGAGCGAGAGAGTGAGAGTGAGTGAGTGAGTGTGCGTGTGTGCGTGTGCGTCTGGTACAACGGTAGGTAGGAAGGCAAGCGTGGGCGAGCTAAGCGCAAGGTATCCATAAGTACACAACTTGACACACAAGCACACACATGCACATACACAAAGTATGCATGTCTATGAGAGCATCAGCATGCAGCAAGCTACCGACGGACCGGCGTCAATGGGGCGGGTGAGGGCAAGCATGGATGACGCCAGGCAGACGCTGTACGCAGCGGAGGATCCAAGGCCAGCGCCAATGGGAAGATCGGACTTGACGTTGATCGTCACCCCAGAAGGGCTTTGCTCGTCTTGCTCCTGTGTGGATGTGGCCTTGACAATGCCGCAATACAGGTACAAGAGGGCCTCCACCGCGAACCTGCGCGACTCCAATCCTTCGCTCAACTCGTCGCGGGCAGCAACGAGGGTGTGGATGGCCTGGTACAGGGGTTGGTCCAATTGTGTGCTGGAAGCGCCTTCAGCTGACACCTGGGGCAGATCCGACAGCGGGAAGTCGATGTCAATGTTGAGCTCCGCCAGGCTGAGCTTGACTTTTGCATCGTCGTTCAGTGTGAGCACCAGACTCGCACGCAGATCCAGGCTCGCAGCAACAGCCAGCTACAGTCGCAGGGGGCGTTGTGTGTGGGGGGACGAGTAAGACGTTAGCACAAGCGGGGAGATAAATGCAGTCGTTTGCTCCAAGCTTGTCACATAAGTTCGGTGACGTCTGCTTGGCACACACACATACACACACACACACGCACACACACACACACACTCACACGCGCGCACACACACACACACACACACACACACACACACACACACACACACACACACACACACACACACACACACACACACACACGCACAACTGACTTTGCCGTGGACAACGGCGTGCTCTCCATGAAGGATGAGCTTCCCTGGTGCCGATGCTCTGATCTCAAGCATGACTGTCAAAGGTCACGAAGCAGTGGCCTGGTGGCAACGAAGGATCAGGTCAGTCTCCCAGCACACCACAGCACAACGCAGCACAACACACAAAACAACCACTGTTGGTGTTTGTCTCCCACGCACGTTGGGGTGTAGTGTACTATTTCTATGCCAATTGTACTACACAGAGGACAACGATGGATGGTCGCTTTGAGATCGGCAAGGAGATTGGGAAGTGAGTGCGTCAGCGGTTGTGACTTGGGCCTGGTGTTGTTGTTGTTGTTGTTGGTGGTGTTGTTGGTGGTGTGTATGGCTAGCTCGACTGGTTTGCGTTGGTGGCGGTTGGTGGGTCATCGTCCTATGGAGATATGAGATGGTTAATGTTGGTGGCGGTGCTGCTGCGAAAGAGTGCAGAATGTATCGAGATGTGTTGACGGAGGCCAAGGCTGGTTGCCAAGCTGTGGCCATCACCATAGGCTCGGTTCGGTGCGAATCAAAACTTGCGTGGGGACACCAGTGGGCTCGCCTGTTCACAGCATGTGTGCGATTGTGACTTCTCGTTGCTCCCTTCTTCTGCTTCTTCTTCTCTTGCACTATTTCGCTGACGTGTGACCTTAGGGGCGCCTTCTCCGTGGTGCATCGTTGCAAGCGTCTGGAGGATGGCAAGATCCTCGCCGTGAAAGTCATCGACAAGGCCAAGATCAAGAAGCCGCAGGATCTCCAATATGAGATTGACATCCTCAAAGAGTGCGTTTGTGTGCGTGTGTGCGCGCGTGTGTGTATTGTGTGTATTGTGTGCGTGTGCGTGTGTGCGCGCGTGTGTGTATTGTGTGCGTGTGTGTACTTGCATGCTTTGGCCGCCTGAGTTGGCGCTGCGCTGCGTGCTGGTGTGGAAGCTCACATATGCTCCCACGCACATATGGCGC
>NW_004754906.1:660485-692985 GCF_000188695.1 Salpingoeca rosetta | reverse complement strand
ACAACGACAGCATCCACGGCAACCCAAGCAGCGAGGGTCATACCAATGATTACCAGGCTGTTATTGCTGCGTTTTCGTGCGTTTCCCTTTGCCTGTGTCACATCACCAACCCATCCCTTCACTCCACATGGCAAAATGCTTGCAAGCAAACCACCCTTGACACCCCACACAACCGTGCTTTTTCCCCTGTGTGTCATACATACGCGCATCTTGCTCGCTCAGTTTCTCTTCCTTCTCACTATCGTCCCAGCGCGCACACCGCGCTGATACAACATGTCAAACGTGGCTGCTGCTGATTCATTTATGGGGTGAATCATCCTGACACAGAGGGATTACGACACACACACACACACACACACACGGCACCAATGTGTAACAGTTGTTATGTACAAGGAATCGATAAGCGAGGTGGTGGCTTCTTTGCACAATATGATACATGCATCCGTTACAGCGCGGAAATCGACATGAACAGCAGCATCAATAACTCATTAAATGCTTGCAAGCACGTGGGAGTGCGCGTCAACTCACGCCTCGCCAAGAGGGGGCGTGTCTTCCTCCACCTCGGTGCCATCGCCCTCCGTGGGCTGTGGTTCCTCGAGGTTCTCGTTGTGAAAGATGTAGTTTGCGTCAATAAGCATCAGCAGCACGTGGTCCGCTCGTCCGCACGCAATCAGCTCATCAAGCGTGATCCCAAAAACATTCTTCGGCTTCACCTGCCAGCGCGTAGATGTGTGTGTTTGCGTGTGTGCGTGTGCGAGTGAGTGCATGTGTGTGTTTGTGCATGTATGCGGGTGGATGTGTGCATGCATGGAGCAGGCTGACTGCGTACTGAAGCTGTACGTCATGTTCACATCGGTTTCCAAACGACACCTTAAGGCCAGATGAAGGCACACCAACAAAGATGCAAAACATGGCGTGTAACACTCACAATATCAATAATCTCTGTGCGAATGTCTTCAAACGACGCGTACTCAAACCCCCGGAGTTGAGGATGGCGCTGTGTGTGTGTGTTTGTGGGTGGGGGGTGGTAACAAGAAGGGCGCGTGAAGACAGGCAAGGCCGAGTGTTTCAGGATTGACAAATGCAATCAACAACCGAGCAAGGTGCGCATGACCCTCAACGTACACACATACACACACACACTCTCTCTCTCTCTCACACACACACGCACGCACGCACACACACGCACACACACACACACACACACGCACGCACACGCACACACGTACGCACACACACACACACACGCGCGCGCGCGCGCACGCACGCACACACACGCACACACGCGCGCGCACACCTGCATGCCCTGGAAGAAGTGGTAGAGGTTGGCTGGGGTGATGCGGTGCTGGTGCTCCAAGTCCAACAAGCGGAAGAAATAGCGGATGGCCTGCAGTTTGCGCGCGCACACGCGCGTAAAAGCAGTTGCGGTTGTGAGTGGGAGTTGAAATGTGGTTGCGTGTCTGTGTGCTTGCCTGCCAACAACTTGGGCACTGTTGCTGGAGTACCAAAATACGCACACCAAGCACACACACACACACACATGCACACATGCACGCACGCACGCACATTCGCACACACATACACACACCCATGCGTGAGTGCAACAACAAACAATGACGTGCAACCAACATACACACACATCAACCAACCTGCGGTGTCTGGATGCTCCAGTGCGCAAGTACAAAGTCCAAATAGGCGCGAAAGTCCAGCTTGCCGCCATACGTCTTGTACACATCGAAGATGCGAGAAATGACCATCGGGTTGATTGACCCTTTGCGAAACTTCAACATCTCCTGCTTGGAGAGCATGCCATCCTCGTCGGCGTCGAGGCGAATGTACTCTGCGTGGATGTCGCGGACGGTGGGGATGCTGAACCAGTTGTTCTGCAGGCGCGGGGCAGGGATGGTGTGCGGCTCTTGGCGCAGCTCGAAGAACTCCTCCATCGATTCAGATACAAGAATGTCCTTCACGCGCATCTGCGGGTGTTGTGGTGGTGGCGGAGGGGATGTGCGAGCGCGTGAGGGTGCGGTGTTGTGGTCGAACCGTACATGGTACATTCTCGCACATCCACACACATCCACACACATACATGCACACGCACACACACGCACATATGCACACACGCGCACGCACGCACACGCACACACCCATATACACACATATTCACACACCTCCACCCATACACACACACGCACGCACACACATACAGACACATGCACACAGCAGACACACATACAGACAAGCACCTTCTTGTTCTTGAGGTCGTGCAGAAAGACGAACTTGCGGCTGGCATAGACAAGGTACGTCTCCACAAAGGAGTCGGCCAGGTTGGCGAGCGCAGGCATGTCGCCAAGCTGGTCGGCGATGAAGTCACTCAACGCGTCCTCGGCAATGAACTCGCCAGAGTCATCCGCGTACTGGCACAGTGCCAGGTAGCGCTGCTTCCAGTTGACCACGTACATGATCAGGTCGAAGAAGTGGTTGATAGAGACGCTGTTGTACCGGTCCTTGCATAGCGCAAGGAAGGTGTTGGGCGCGAAGAACGCGGTGAACTTTGGCGTGGCCTCCTCCACGCGCTGTGCACACAGCTTGAACTGCGCGTACGTGAGCGTTTCCTTGTCGCCAGCCTCTTCTTGCAGCACGCCCCACACAAACTGCAGCTCGTCGTTTGTGATGCTGCGGTCGTGGCGCGTCAGGAGCTGGTAGCTGTGTGCCGTTTCCCTCAGCAGCCGCTGCGCAGCGTCGCCCGCGGTTGGTGTGCCGCTGGATTGCGTATCATGGTGCCTCTGCTTGTGGGCCTCCTTCTTATGGGCTGCCTTCTTGTGAGCCTCGCTGTCGCCGCTTGTGGCGCTGCTCGCTGTTGGAATGACCGGCTTGGCTTGCGAGCTGGCGGTGCGCGGTCCGAAGAAGAAGCGAGGGATGGTCGCATATGACGGGTGCGCGTCGATGGTGGCCCGCCACTTCTTGAACAGGGCCTCGAACACGCTCTCTTCCTTTGCGTTCGCAAAGAACTGCGGGAACAGGCGTGGCGCTCTCTCCTCTGCTTCCGCCCCACGCTGTCTATGTTGTGCCTGCTTCTGTTGCTGTTGTTGTTGTTGCTGCTGTTGCTGTTGTTGCTGCTGCTGCTGCTGCTTCTGTTCCGCGTGCTCCTTCGCTGCTTGCAATCGTTTCAGCACCGCTGTCGACGGCACCACTGCGTCCATGGCTGGCTGGCTGGCTGGTGTGTGTGTGTGTCTGTCTGTGTGTGTGTGTGTGTGCGTGTGTGTGTGTGTGTGTGTGTGTGTGTGTGTGTGTGTGTGTGTGTGTGTGTGTCCTTCCAACAACAAACAGCAGTGGAGAGGAACAGAAGCAAAACAGACAGTAACGGCGAAAACGGTTTGCACAACAGAAGGACTTGGCTGCAGCGGTGATGGTGGCTGGTGGTGCACGCCTGGCGCTGTTCAGAGCAGCAGTGCAGCATGTGCTGCTGGATGAAGGCGGTGAGGGCGATGCGCTGATGGACACGCGGGTAGATCGACACCGAGAGGCCGACAAGGAAGCGCAGGCAGCATGCGACACACTCTCTGAGGAACTGAACAGGGTATTCCTTGCACCACCTCATTGACGTCTTGCGTGCAACATGGACACAACACACCCATGCATACACGATACCCAACACCCACTCACACAACGCACGTACATCCAACACCCACTCACACAACGCACGCACGCACACACACCACATGCACACGCACACACGCACGCACACAACGCACGCACAACGCCGCACACCACACACACACACACACACACAACTCACACAACACATGCACAGTTACGGCTGGATGCAGCAGAGCATGCGCGACACACAGCGACCGAGGACACAGCCGCGTTGTCTCCGGAAGTCAAGGAGAAGGTGAACAGGCATTGCAGCCACACGCCCTGCTTGTATCTTCCCAAACACCCTTGTTATCACCCACCTCTCACCATTTCAATACCGTCTGCTTGGTCACGGCTTATGCACACACGCACGCACGCATGCACACACACACACACATGCACGCACGTGCTGATGTCACAGCGTCTCCTGGCCCGTAGAGTGTTGCTGTTGGAGAGCGAACTCGAGGCATTGCACACATACCCATTCACAGGTGCTGCAAGTAGTGTTGTGGCTGTTGTTGGTGGTGATGATGGACGTTGTGGTCACTGCTTTGTATGTGTCTCACAACGTTGCTGTAACCTGTCCACACATGCGCCCTTGACCAAACCAACCACTGGCACGATCTGTCTCGCCCTTGCTTGTGTGTTGATGCTTACCAGTCCCCCAGCCGAGCGAAGAAGTCATCCGCAGTCAGGCCGAGGCACGCGTGGACGCCAGCGTCAGCAGGCTGCAGTTTCTCATTGCTCAGGTCACGCGCGACGTCCAGGACATTGAAGCAACCATCAAACGGTGAGGTGCACGCGCGCGCGCGTGCGTGCGTGCGTGTGTGTGTGTGTGTGTGTGTGTGTGCGTGTGTGTGTGCGTGTGTGTGTGTGTGTGTGTGTGCGTGTGTGTGCGTGTGTGTGCGTGTGTGCGTGTGTGTGTGTGTGTGTGCAACGTCATTTGGAAGTGTATGCGACGTCCACGGCCCTGCAAACTTTCATTTGCCTTTCACACACACATGCGCACTGGTGATAACAGTCAGCAAGCGTGTCTGGCTGAGCACATTGCCCTACGTGAGGGCCTCACAAAGCGATTGGTGGACACGCGAGCAAAACTCGACGCCCAGGAGGCCGAGGCATCATCGTACGTGTGCGTGCGTCTGCGCGCGTGAGTGTGCGTGGGTTCACGCGTGTGCGTGTGCGCGCTCCAATCTGTGCACCAGTTTGTAGTACTCAACTGCTGCAACACGCACATGCCTGTGCAACACCAACATGTGCAACTGTCCTCATCTACCCTCAACACACTGACATGTGTTACACCAGGGACGATGGGAGGAAGCGTGCATCGCAGGCTGCACGCAAGATCAGACACCGTGCAAAGGCCGTCAGCAAATGGAACCAGAAGCTCCTCATCAAGATGGTGCGTGGCGTTGACGGTGTGGCGAGGGGGAAAGGAGACAGCAAGTGTGCTTCAGTGTGTTTTCGCGTATTCGCCTGTGTTTTGTGCCATGAGCATGTGCGTGCGTGTGCGTGTGCGCGTGCGCGTGCTGTGTGTTGGGCTTGCTCACAGCACTTTAAGCCTCACCTCCCCCCAACACGCACATGCACACACACACACACACACACGCACATGCACACACACACACACACACACACACACATACACACACACACACACATACACACACACGCACATGCACACACACGCATGCACAGCGCGAGTTCCTTGACCAGCACTTCCCGTCGCCGCGCCCGGGCGATGTGGCGGGCCGGCCGATGGGAACAAAGGCCCCAAGGACCATTGAGTCGTATTTTCATCGCACGCGCGGACACACGCGGGGAAGTGGCGGTGGCAGTGCAAGGCGGGGGAGGGGCAGGCACCCGCAGTACGACGACGATGATGAGGAGGATGAGGATGAAGACGCGCAGCTTGCGAGCGGCGGTACCACGTTCATCAGCTTGCGGCAGCTCTTGCAGGTCGGTACTGGTGGATGTGTACATGTGTGTTTATGTGAGGGGGGGGGGGTATTTGGAAGCATGCCGTCTGGCAAATCACATTGAAATATTCACACACACACACACACCCATTCACTCACTCACACTCACTCACTCACTCACTCACTCACTCGCTCACTCACTCACATACTCACTCACTCACACTCACTCATACACTCACTCACACTCACGCACGCACTCTCTCACTCACTCACGCACGCACGCATACACTCACTCACTCACTCATACGCACACATACATATTCACACTCTCCTCGCAGGAGCTGATGAATCAGTGCATGACCAGCCCGCACGATCCGTACATCGCCATTGATGACGACAAGCACTGGCTGCCTTACCTCGAAATGCTCCAACGCGCTGTGCGTCTCATACGGCGTGCACATGTGTGTGCATGTGTGTGTGTGTGTGTGTGCGTGTGTGTGTGTGCGTGTGTCTCCGTGCGGGGGTGGTGATGATTGTTGTCGTCGCGGTGCGTCATGGGTATGCTTGCTTGCGTACGTGCACAGCTGTACACCTCTCTCATGGCTGGCATGCAACCACTGGCAGGGCATTACGCAAGTGCACCCGCGAGACCAGGCGAAGATCAAGCTCACGGAGTTCCACGTATAACAAACGAAGCGACCCTTTGTTCTCCCTTCCCAACACGCACACACACACACTCTCTCTCTCTCACACACCCGCGTACACATGCGAGCGTTCAGTGCCACAGGCTTCTTTCTCCCCTGTTCTTCCCTTTTGTTGTTGCTTGCTGCCTGATGCTGTTGCTCTGTCTCTCGTCAATGCATTTCCTCTCCTCTTACGTTCGTCAATACATGAGCCACAATACCGTAGTCAGTGACATGCATGGGCAGACACAGTATGTACATATGTGTTGATGGTGATGGTGATGACACAACTGCGCCGAACAAAGGCTTCATGCATGAGGATGTATATGGCGGCTCATGATGTCTTGGCTTGTTTCTGGCATGGTCGATCCTTGGACCTGAGCAAGCAGCGTTGCAGGGGTTGGAAGGGGCCGTGAGGGGCTGTGAAGATGAACAAGAGGAGCAGGGGCAGGACGAGGAAGGAGATGTGTACTGGCTTGCTTCCAATCAATCTCACACATATACACACGCACACACACACACATTCGCGCACGCACACTATTGCACAAACGCTCGAACACACACATACACGCGCGTGCTTACCTTGCACCAGTGCTTGGCAAGCTTGTACAAGCCCGCAAGCCGCTTCGCTGGAAAGCAGTCCGCATCCACACAGGCCAGAGCAATGCGCGGGTGCCCAAAGGCGATGGCGCCAGCCGCAATCTCCGTCCAGATAAAGTCATAGAGAACCAGTGCGAGCTGATTGCCGGGCTTACGGCCATGTCGCAGCATGTACGCAACACCGGGCATTAGCCGTTCAAAGGAGGGCCTGCTCTTGAACATGCGGGCGTTGACAAACGAGAGGTCCCACGCGTGCATAATCGGGGTCAGCCACCCGGCGATGGTGTTCCCGCCATGTCGAGCGCCCAGCGCAAGACACAGTTGATGGAGGTCGGCCAGACTGAGTTGCCAGGCGATGCAGTTGCGCCCAAGATCCCCGCACAACACGCTCTGCAGCAGCTGCAACCGTTCTTCTTCCTCCACCGCCTCCCTACTGCTGCGCCGTTCGCGACCACAGCTGCCATCCACAGGGCCGCCTTCCTCCACCCGTCTTTCCCTCACACCGACCTGCACACCAGCGTTCACACGAGCACCAGCGTGCACACGAGCACCACCACACCACCACCCATCACAGCAGCTGCCATCATCGGTCATGCTTCGTGTGCTGAGTCATCAATGACGTTGTTTCGGAAGTGGACGCAACACAACAGCAATGGCGTGCATGTGTTGGCGTGCTGTGGCGAGGCATGCTGCTTGTGGTGGTGGTGGTGGTGGTGGCGGTGGAGCATGGCGGGTGGCAACGGGTGTAGCGCGTGTGGCCTTCAGTGGAGTGGGTCGTGTTGCTGCCGCGCATACGCAAGCAGGTCAGCGGCAGCTTCCGTCGCAAGCATACATGCGTGCCACAACAGCAGGCGACATCACCATGGACCCTGCTCAGGTGTGTTTGTGTGTGTTTGTGTGTGCGTCTGTGTGTGCGTCTGTGTGTGTGTGTGTGTGTGTGTGTGTGTGTGTGTGTGTGTGTGTGTGTGTGTGTGTGTGTGTGTTGGGGGGGGCGGCATCTTGGGCCCACGCTGGAGTGGTGCGCCACACACTTCAGGTCACTTCCTTGTGAATGGAAACACACCTCGTCTCACCCAAATGCATGCACACACACACGCACGCACGCACACACACACACACACACACACACACACACACACACACACACACACACACACAAATACACACAGTTGGAGGCGCTGGTGCTGTTGGACAAGCTGCACAGCGAGCTGTGCGCATTTGACCCGTCGCCGGTACAAGCACACGACGAGCACGTCGTCCACCGCTACAAGCAGATTAAGCAAGAGCGCATCAAGGAAGCTGTGCGGGAACATGAGGACACGCAACGAAAGCTGTATGGCTTCACGGAGGATGACAAGGCATTTGAGCGACACGCACAGGTTAGCTACGACGCGCGCCAGCAAGCCCCCACCATGGTGCTCAAACACCCTCTCGCCCAGCCTCTCCGCTGTATTGTGCACCCTCTTTCCCGGCCGGTGTCTTGCTTCGTTGCTGTCTGTTGTCTTTGCCTCGATTCACCATGTATAACAACCGCGCCTGCTCACACTGGCTCGCGCTCCATGATGATGGCAAAGGAGTTGAAGGTCGACACGAAAGTGCTTGAGGAGGACCTGGACAATGTCGACTTGCCGCAGCTGACAACCGCCCCTCGTGGCGTCTATCTATGGTGTGTGTCTGTATCTGTGTGTATGTGTGTGTGTGTGTCTGTGTGTATGTGTGTGTGTCTGTGTGTGTGTGTCTTTGTGTGTGTGTGTCTTTGTGTGTGTGTCTGTGTGTGTGTGTGTGTGTGTGTGTGTGTGTGTGTGTACTCCTTGCCCAGCTCCGCCGCTGTGCCTTCTGTCGTGGCGTTCAACTCACCACAACTCACCACAACTCACCACAACTCACCACAACTCACCGCAACTCACCACAACTGACCGCAACCCCGCACACCATCATGTGCAGGGGAAGCGTTGGCTGCGGCAAGAGCATGCTGATGGACCTCTTCTACGACACGTTGCCTGTGAAGCAGAAGCTTCGTATTCACTTTCACAGCTTCATGCGCGACACCCTGCAGCACCTTCACCGCCTCTCCTTCCTCTGTGATGAAGAGCACAGGGCGAAGTACGACCACAACATGACCCATCTCGTGGCCAAGAACATCGCTCGACAGGTTCGCTTTCCGCGCGTGCGTGCGTGCGTGTATGCGGTGTGTGCCGTGTGTGTGTGTGTCGTGTGTTGTGTGTTGTGTGCGCATGTGTGTGTATGTGTATGCATGTGTATGTGTGCGCATGTGTGTGTATGTGTATGCATGTGTATGTGTGCGCATGTGTGTGTATGTGTATGCATGTGTATGTGTGTGCATGTGTGTGTGGTGTGTGTGTGTGGTGTGTGTGTGGTGTGTGCCGTGTGTGTGTGTGTCGTATGTTGTGGTGTGTGTGACGCATTTGTGGGTTTGTTCATGCTTTGGGTTCTGGGCATTGGTAGTCAGGTGTAAAGCACTCAGCCACTGCAACCACCTATTATTGCCTTCGCCGTCTCACCACCATCACGCCCTCACGTGTCCCACTTCCCACCTCACCACATCCGCCACCCACAGGCGCGCGTGCTGTGCTTTGACGAGATGCAAATCCCAGACGTCGGCACCGCTGGCATTCTCTATCGCCTCTTCACACACCTGCACGACTATGGCGTTGTTGTTGTCGCCACCAGCAACCGCCCGCCGTGCGACCTGTACCAGGGCCACTTCAAGGAGGCGCTCTTTGAGCCGTTTGTGCGCGTGGTGGAGGAGAATTGCTCCGTGTTTCGCGTCGACTCGGATGTTGACTATCGCGAGCTCATGCCAGAGGCCGCCGACCACCAAGGTCCCCCGCTGTGCAAGTTTGTTTGTTTGTTTGTTTGTTTGTTTGGTTGGTTGGTTGGTGTTGAGATTGAGGCAGCCGCGGTGTGTGTGTGTGTGTGTGTGTGTGTGTGTGTGTGTGTGTGTGTGTGTGTGTGTGTGTGTGTGTGTTTCTTGCGCATCGAGTGCGCATTTGACATGTGGTCGTTTTGCTCACCAACACGCCCCCCTCCCACACATCTTTGGCCGCGCAGGCATGTTTGCGGACCCCATCTTCGTTGGCGACGACGCAACAGACATTCTGCAGGAAACATGGGAGACACTCACCGAGGACAAGGTTTGCTGTTGCGTGCTTTTGCGTGCATGCCTCATGAGTTACACATGTTGCGGTAAACACCTTGCCACCTGTGTGCATATTCAAAGCACACATCACGACCATGGTCTCACTGCCTCTCACTCACACACACACACACACACACGCACAGCGTGTGCGGCCTGCGTCTGTGCATGTGTTTGGGCGCAACGTGAGCATTCCCCACAGCACGCGTGAGGGCCACGCCTACTTTGACTTTTCCTATCTGTGCGGCTCTGCGCTCGGCCCAGCCGACTATCTTGCCATCGCCCGTCAGTTCCACTCCGTCTTCCTTGCAGGCATTCCAAAGGTACACCAGGCGTGTGTGTGTGTGTGTGTGTGTGTGTGTGTGTGTGTGTGTGTGTGTGTGTGTGTGTGTGTGTGTGTGTGTGTGTGTGTGTGTGAGGCGATGGATAGCGTGGAAAAATGCGAGGGAGGCGAAGAAGTGGGTGGATGATCCAAGTGTTAATTCACTCACTCACCCGCTCGCTCGCTCGCTCACTCGCCTACCCACACACGCCACAACTGCACCACCACGACCACCATGACCACCACGACTGCACCAGCTGCGCATGTCGTCGCGGAACGAGGCGCGGCGGTTCATCACACTCATCGATGCGCTGTACGAGTGCCGCACGAAACTCTTCGCCGCCGTCGAACTCCCCATCGATCGCCTCTTCCTTGAGGTGGTGCTGATATTGATGGGGGTGTGGTGGTGCTGATATTGATGGGGGTGGTGAAGAGACTAAGTGCTGCTGTTGCTGGTGGTGGTGATGCATTGTGGTGGTGGTGGTGGTGCAGAGACAGGTGGTGGTGAGAATACCTTGGAGCGGTACAAGCAGTTGCGTCATTGTGCGCCTTCTGTGGCACTTGCACGCACGTACAACAACCCACGACACTGAACTGGCATGTGTGTGTGTGTGTGTGTGTGTGTGTGTGTTGACAGGTGGACGACACGGATCACGACCGGTTTGAGATTATGCATGGTGACATGCTTGGCGAGATGATGTATGACGTACGTTGGTATTCGATTGCGGCTGGTTTGAATGCAACTCGTGCAGTGTTGCGAATCAACATCCAGCCGTGGTCCTCCATTTTGCGATACACGCTGCATGTTTCTTGGTTGATCACGAGCAAGTCGCGTGCAAGCAACAACACGCTCAGTGACTCTGCCTGTCTGTCTCTCTGTATCTCTGTCTGTCTGTCTGTCTGTCTGTCTGCCTCTGTCTCTGTCTCTGTCTCTGTCTCTGTCTCTCAAACACACACTCACACACGCGCGCACTGACGAACACACACATGACCGCGTGACCACAACGACGTTGATGCAGTTGGGGCGCGATGGACCAGATGTGTACAAGAACATGCTGTTTACGGGCGAGGAGGAGCTGTTTGCATCAAAGCGGTGCATCTCGCGCCTGAATGAAATGCGAAGCCCAAGCTACCTATCGCAGCCACACCAGGTGTGATTGCACTGTACAGCCCACATCGACAACGCACAGAGTCAATATCTGTGTTGCCTGTTTGCTTCTCCATTCTACCTTTGCGCATTTCTTTCGCCACCATTTCGTCTTCGCTGACCATGCATGTGTGTGTTTGTGGGTGCGTCCCACGTTGCCAGCCTGGACTGGGCATGGTTGGCATCGACGCTGCGTTCCTTGAGCTGGGCAGCAACACGGGTGTCTTTGACGTGGAGAACGCTGCTCCCTCGGCCTCGGCCACGGCGGCCGCAAGGGACTGGCTCTCCAAACGCGACGCGCGCGCCAAACCCAAGTTTACCGACAAGCACTTCTGGGGCTTTGGATGGTTCGTGCGTGCTGTGTGCGCATGCGTGCGTGTGTGTGTCTGTGCACGCGTGTGTCTGTGTGTGGCTGTGTGTGGCTGTGTCTGTGCGCGTTTGCGTCTCTGTGTTTGAGTGTGTGTCTGTGTGTGTGTGCATATGAGTTTGGAAGCGTTTGTCAGTGCATATGGATTTTGCGTGGCCATTGCTTGTAGATTCGCATGTATGCGCTGACATTTGCTATTGCTGACGCGGATGTTGTTGCCTCCGTGTGTTGTCTGCGTGTGTTGCCTCTTCCACTCCCTCCATTGTCGCATGCGCTACTGCAGGTGGGAGTCGTTGCTCGGACGGAAACGAAAGGGAAGGTGATCGCGCCTGGGACGGGCACATAGTCAACAGGGTTCTCATCGCATCGCTACCGCAAGTTTGCAGTTTGAACTGGTGATGTGATGCCACTAAGTTTCATTGATCGAGGAAGGAGAGCGGGGATGGGAAGGTGTAGGAGGGGTGTCATTGCCTTCGTGTCGTATTTCACAAACATACACAACCGTGCAACCATTAAACGCTTTGAGGCACGCACGGAAGCTTGCGTGATGATGTGAGACATGACAACTCGCAGCGGCAGCAAACTCCGACAGTTGCGGTCTGGTGCGAAGCAATATTGCTGAGTCAGCAGAAACCAGCAAAGTCCTTTTGCCGCCAAGAAAACAAGAGGAGGAGGACAACACAACGATGGAAATGCCGCCACAGCCACAGCCGCAGCCACAGCCGCGACGACAGCGGCACATCTGCTGGGAGGATTACTTCATGGCAGTGGCCTTCCTTTCAGCCCAGCGAAGCAAGGACCCAGAGTAAGAGTGGCCAAGCGGGGCAAGCAGTCAAGGGTGAGATGTGGGAGTGTGAGAGGGGAGGGGAGGAAGGGGCTTTTTCAACACATCTTTGTTGTTGTTGGTGGTGGTGGTGGTGGTGATTTGCGGTACACTCACTCACACACACACACACACACTCACTCACTCACACACTCAGAGAGTGACTCTCTCGCTCTCCTGCTTGTGCGCGCACACATTCACTGTCACTCTAACCCACTCACACACACACACACACTCTCTCTCTCTCACACACACACACACACTCTCTCTCACACACACACGCACACACGCACACATCACGACTGACAGGTCCCAGTTTGGTGCTTGCATCGTCAATTCAGAGAACAAGATCGTCGGCATTGGTGCGTCGATTTCAGCTATGCAACTGGGCGCCTTCCTCCGCTTCTTTGTGTCATTGCCCTCGTGTTGCATCCGTCAAGTGCTGCGATCAACTGTGGTATGCCTTTGCGGTGTTGTGCCACCACTGAGTCGCACCCAGCCAGCACTGCTGACATTATTGTCGTTGTCGTCTCCATGTGCACGCCCGTCGCCAGGGTACAATGGGATGCCACGCGGATGTAGCGATGACAAGCTGCCATGGCGCAGCCAAGGAGACTCGGTCCTTGACACAAAGTACCCCTTTGTCTGTCAGGCAGAGATGAACGCCATTCTCAACCGCAACTCGTCCAGCATTCGCGGCTGTCGCATGTGGGTTGTTGTCATTGTGTTTGAGTGTGTGTACGTGTGTGTGTGTGTGTGTGTGTGTGTCCATGTGTGTGAGAGGTGAGGATGCTAGTTGTGGGGCTGAAGGGCCGGCGGAAGCACACGAATCAGCAAGCGCGTACACGAACCCATCCAACACACACACACACACTCGCTCACTCACACATATGCACACTCACGCACTCACACACACACACACATCTACACTCACTCACTCACTCACTCACTCATACACGCTCACCCGTCAGATATGTGATGCAGTTTCCCGACAACGAGTCTGCCAAGCTCATCATCCAAGCCGGCATCAAGGAGGTTGTCTACGTCGCAGATGAGGTCCGCTGAGCGACCCCTCTCTGCCTTGTGTTTGCTGTACTTGTGCTGTGTGTGTTTGCTGGTCGCCATCAAGTGCTCCTGTGCTACCATGCACATGCGCACGCAGACGCGCACACACATACAAGCACAACTGACAACTCACATGCGCGCATGCGCACACGCACGCGGATGCAACGAACCTCTCCCTTTGTTGAAGATGCACAATGCAACACCGTACATGGCCAGCCGCCGCTTGTTCAAGCTTGCACGCGTCAAGTGCAGGTCGGTTTGCCATGCACGTGTCTCGATCCCAAGCTGCTTTTGCATGTGTGGTCACATCCCACCTCAACCATTCCATAGTCACGTTGACTTGGTGCTGCTTCCCCACATGTATGTGTATGTGCTTGTGTGTGTGTGTGTGTGTGCTTGTGTGTGTGTGTGTGCTTGTGCGTGTGTGTGTGTGTGTGCAGGCGGTTTGAGCCGACGGAAACGGAGATTGAGATTGACTTTGAGGCCGTTCAACGCAATGTGATGAAGCCGAGGAAAGCGTGATGGCAGCAGGCACCGTATGCGAAGGCTGATGGAAACACGTGCCAGTGTGTGTGTGTGTGTGTGTGTGTGTGTGTGTGTGTGTGTGTGTGTGTGTGTGTGTGCGATACTTGTGTGTGCCATAACTTCAGTTGTATTTCGTGCATCTTGTCTTTATTGACGTGAATGACTCTAAACAATCGTATCATTAGATCAACTCGCCCGCCGCACACACACACACACATACACACACACACACACACACACACACACACACAAGCACAACCTCGGTCAGTAGAACAAGAGGTGGGTGCTGTTTGTGACTGCAAAACCATTTGCTGTTGCCGCGACGCGTGGGTTACCGCCAGGGTGGGGCAGGGTGAGGATGTTCGTGGGAACGGCTGTTGTCAGGTTGAAAAGATGCAGGCCATCCTGTTGTTGTGGTGGTCGTGATGTGCATGTACACAGAGGGGACAGTGTTCAGTAGTGTGAAGTGATGTGAGCATGTGCCGGGTGAACTGAAAGGCAGGGGGGGGGGGGTCATCAACGTGCCAGCAAACACAGTGACAACAACAACAACAACAACAACAACAACAACAACAACAACAACAACAACAACAACAACAACAACAACAACAACAACAACCTGTCACAGCGCACATACACACGCACGCACAGCCTGCACGTACGTTGGGAGTGGAAAAGAGAGCAAGGCAGCCGTTCACGTCAAAGTTGGTTGTGCCCGTCGTGTCTGTCGGCAAGATGAACGAGCCACGGTTCTTTGTTCGAACACACACGGCAAGCAGTGGAAGTGGAGAAACGAGAGAGGACATGCATTAAACGTGGCAGCATGCACGATGCGTGATTCATGAATGAGTTGAGGTGCAGCAAGGTGCTGATGAAGTGATGAGGGGCCGACAAAGAAAAGCGGATAAACAACACAGCCGTGACGCATACCTGCACGTACAATGTGTGACCACCCAACCCCCCCCCCTTCCACACAAACACAAACACACACACACACATACGCACACACACACACAACCCCCTCCCCTGCAACTCACGGTGAAGGCGTTGGTGCTGAGGTCGTACACGACGTTCGTGCTGTTGTCATCGGCGAGACGAACAACAAGGCGGTCCTCTCCGAGCGTGTAGATGTCACGAATACCAACATCAAACGTGAGCTTCTGGTTGAGCAGCTCTGGGTTTGACCCGTCCGAGGGAAGCGTGAAGACGCGCACGCTACCCTTGCCGTTCTTTGCCAGGGCGACATAGACCCTGGTGGGAAGGATTGCACTCCCGACAATCACCTTGCCTTGCTCTTCCGGGGTGTTCCCTGTGTCAAAGTCAAAGTAGAAGGAGTCATCGGGGGCAGTGACTTCGTAATCCACGGTGAAGATGGCCACCTTGCTGTTCGTATTGGGGACCACAACGTGCGTGGGGGACGCAACAAACCACAACGCGGTCGGGCCAACAGCCGTGATATCTGTCGCCTCCGTCAGCGTGAGGCGCGTGCTGTCGACGCTATCCTCGGTGACAGCGAATGCCTTGACGCGCTGCGTGCCGCTGACTTCATCCCGAAGCAAGCAAAGAAACAAGTCTCGGCCATCCAGCGTGTGCACGATTTGCGTGTGCCCAACCGTGGGGCCCTGGTACTGGTACAGCTCCACCGCACTCGAGTCGAACACTGGCGGGAGCGTCGGGCGCAGCGTGTGCAGCTCCCTGTCATACACGATGGTGGTGAAGTTGTTCACGACGTTAACAAAACTGTTCTTCCCCGTCTGGTGGAATGCGTAGGCCGTGGGCGTCGCCGTTGACTGTGCAATGTGCCGCAGGCGCGTCAGCATGTGTGGGTTGCGGGAGGCGAGTTGGTTGTTCAGGAGCAGCGCAGTCGTGTCAAACATGCAGTATGCCCCAGCAGGGTAAGAGCCGGAACAAGTCGCTGCGCTGCCGGGGTTTGTTGAGCCCGTGCTGCCGGCACCTTCGGTACCGCTCTGAGTCTGGCCAGCAACTTGCTCCACCAAGGTGTTGTACATCTGCTCGAGCTCACTGAGCTTCCGTTTGATGGGCACGCCGTCAACGATCACGTCGCCGCTCAAGCCGTATGTTGTTACCAGCAGATTCCCGTCGTTGTCGGCGTACAGTTTGGCAGATGGTGTGTCTGGGATGCAGTGCACCGCAGGCACCAGGGCAGCCAACACCACCCCCGCCGCCGTGGCCAGCATGAGCACCACCAGCGGTGAGGATGTTGTCGTCATCTCGGCTTGCTTGGCTGCTTGATGATGTGATGATGTGAATGGCACATGAGATGTGATTTGATGACATCATCGACACGGGTTTAATGCACGCTTAACAGCGCCAAATGTGCGATTCTAGGCCCCTTTTGTTCTCGAGTGTGCGGATCATGAACACAAATGCACTGGCGGTGACATGCACAGGCAGACACGGGCACAGGCACAGGCAGACACGGGCACAGGCACAGGCAGACACGGGGCGTCCTCTGCTGCCAGCTTGCCGGTCAGTTCGTCAGTCATGCTTGGTCGACAGCTCGGCGTACACCAGCTGCACGATTAAAGGCGCATACACGTTCACAACGGGATCAGACAGGCACAAGCTATCGCCGTCGTCGTTATCATCATCATCGTCATCGTCGTCATCCATCAGCGTTGCGTAGACCTCTGCGTAGGCGGCAGCGAGGCGGTCTTCGCCAAGCCGCAGCTCCAGGAACTGCCGAAGCGCCTCCAGCCTCGTGAACATGCTGTCGTCGCTCTTCACGCCTTGCAGATGCAGCGTTGCGTCCCCAAGCATGAACTTGGCCACCTCCTCTTGCTCAGACGCTGTTGACCGGCTTGCATTCCTCGCGTCTTTGTTGTGGTGATGACCATGCCCTTGGTGCTGCTGCTGTTGCTGTTGTTGGTGTTGGCGTGCACCTTGCTCTTCAACGCACTCGACGTCCCCTCTCTCCTCTGTGGTCTCTTCTTCTTCCTCCTCATCCTCCACACCCCATTCCTCGTCGTCGGGTTCACAGCTCGTCAGTCGTTCGGTGTGCGGTGTCCGAAGGGTGACTTTTGCTCGGCCATCTTCCACAAGCTGCTGCTGGTGCTGGTGCTGGTGCTGGTGGTCATGCTGGGGCGACCTCTGCACTGGCTGGCCTGGCTGATGTTCGTGCTCCCGGTCGGGCACATCCTGGCGCTTGATCGGCGAAGGTGACAATGACGGTTCCGGCCTTGGTAGCTTCCGAACCGGTCGCCGCGTCTGGGCCGGCTGCACCTGTACCTGCTCCTTGCGCAGCTGGGCGTGTGGTGCGGCGGCCTTCTCCGCGATGGCTGCGCGCAGGTGGGGTCCGAGGGGAACATGGTCCATGTCGCACGCCTTGACGTATTTGAGAACATGCGGCTGCAGCACGTGCTGCTGGAGCAGGACGCTCGTGTCCCAGCGGCTGTCTGGCCGGACATCGAGGAGGTGGCGGACCAGGCGCCGCGTTGCCGCGGAGTAGCCCAGGCTCGGCTCCGGGTAGTGGCCGCCCATGATGCGCACCATCAGGCTGCTGATGCTGTGTGCACGGAACGCGTGCTTGAGTGTCAGCAGCTCATACAGCACGCACCCCAGCGCCCACGTGTCGCTCTTCTGCCCATACGGCATGGACATGCAAATCTCTGGCGAGAGATAGAACGGCGTGCCAACCAGAGTGCTCGCGTGCTGCTGCGTGTCTGTCAGCACCTTTGAGATGCCAAAGTCCCCCAGCTTGACGTGGTCCCTCGCTGACAAGAACACGTTCTGAGTGACATGCCAGTGGCACATAGTGTGTGCAAGCGGGCCGATGAGGCGTGGTGAGGCGTGGTGAGGCGGTGCATAATGTCACTCTGCGAGATGAACACGAGGCACGAGTGACAGAATAACCGGGGAGAGGGCCGCATGAACCAAACCCACGTCATATCACAACACACACACACACACAGACACACACAGACACACACAGACACACACACACACACGCATACACACGCATACACAGAACGAAAGGTGCCTTTGAGTTACCAAAGACTGTCGTGTGTGCCCGCACCTGGCTTTTGAGGTCTCTGTGCAGAATGTTCTTTCGATGTAGATATGCAAGCGCGAGCGTGAGCTGGGTGAGGTAATCCAGCACCTTGGCCTCCGGAAACAAGCCCTGCGCTCGCTGCTTTGCGATGCGAGCGGAAAGATCGCCACCTGCCGCATATTCCATGCAGATGCACAACATGCCGTTGTGGCAAAAGGCGTCGCGGTATCGCACAATGTACGGGTGTCGCAGCTGCTGCAGCACCATTACCTCGTTCACGGCTGCCTTGCGTGCACCCTCGTCCAGCAAGCGCACCGCAATCTCCTTCATCACATACTGCGAGAGCGATGTCTTACGCTGCACGAGCCACGCCTTGCCAAACGACCCAGACCCCACCAGCCGTACGCGCCGGTACCCGTTGACGTCCTCCGATGCCATCCCTTCGGCTTCTCGCTCGCACTTGGCGTGGTTCATGCTGCTCACTTGCACCGTCAGCTGCACCAAAATGAACACTTGCTGCGACCAAATCCTTCGGTTCCACTGGCATCCACATCACCGTGTCGCCATACGCATGCCACCCTCGACTATGGAACAGTGACTCCATTGTTCACCAACGTCCATGAATCCAAAGGCTTCAGCCTTTCAGCTGGCAGCATGTCCACTCGTGCGTGAACAGATGGTAATTCATTTTTGTTTTGTCAGTCCCATTTGGGTTGTCTATGGTGGATGGGCTTTAACAAGACGGAAGAAAAGCCGTTTAACGCACGTGCTGATGATGCATGAAGAAGATGATGATGAGGAGGAGGGGGATGAGTCCAAGGCAATGTGTAACCCGTCAAAATGCAACAATCATCAATCAGAAAGCATGAAAGGTGGTGGTGGTGAGGTGAAAAAGCAAGCTGAGAAGCGAGCGGAAGCACAATGATAGCCGAGACGCAACCAGAGTTGAGGAGGGGGAAGGAGGAAGGGTGCATGGCACCATTGCACGGTGACACAATGAAACGATAACACCAGGCCATCCTCATTTCCGCACGGGACACACATCCATGTAGTTGTAACCGCCTTCCTGCTCTTCCGGCAGCACAATGCCAGCCAGCATCTCATCGTCGAAATATGGGTGCACTGTGAAAATAATGTGGCGTGAGTCAACAGTGGAGGGTGATACAGGAATGAGTGATGGAATGTGCCCTGTCGGCTCGCCAATGGCTTGTTTGGCATTGCTGGTGTGCAGCCAAGCAAACACAGCAGGCTGGACCGGCGTGTGCACCCAACTTACCACACACACACACACACACACATACACACCGATAAACACAGGCACACACACAGAGAGACATAGACACACACAGACACACACAGACAAACACACACATACACACCGATGAACACAGGCACACACACAGAGAGACATAGACACACACAGACACACACAGACAAACACACACATACACACCGATGAACACAGGCACACACACACAGAAACACACAGACAAACATACACACACACACACAGGTACACAAAGCACCCACCAACGTAATACGCGATGAGCTTGGGAACAGTGTTGAAGAGGGCCGAGGAATAAGTGCCGATTCGATACTGCGTCTGGCCAGGAGCCGTGCTGTCCGGGCCACCCTGCAGTGGAAAACCAAACGCAGCGCGGGAAAAATACGTGCATCAGGCCAAGATTGGGGGGGGGGATCATGGTGGAAGCCACAAACAGCCCAAGACGCCAACAACCCAGCAATCACGCCTGCGTGCAACTGTATCTAGGAGCTGCAGGGCCGCACAGACTGTTTCGCATTGCGCACATGTGCAGCATACACAGACACAAACACAGAGCATTTTACACAGACACACATGCACGCAGAAAGTCACACAGACACTCACACACGCACACACGCACACACACAGACAGATACACACACACACACACAGATACACACACACACATCCACAAATAAACGCCGCACATGGACACACGCGCAGAGCCGTACCCAAGATGGGAGGATGAGCATGTGGTCGACGTTCCCGTTCTTGCGCTTGACGGAGATGGCGTACTTGCCGGTGTCGGAGGACGGGCGCACGACGAACGTGCCCACTGGCGCCGCTTGCAGCTCGTCAACCGCCTCTCGTCTGCCGTACGGGGCTGCACGGAACCACGGCTGCTTGGGCATTGCCCCGCGAAGACACCGTGTGAGAGGAGGGGGACAGCGTGAGAGGAAGGGGACGCGCGGTGGAAAGGGAGGGATTACGAAAGGAGAACGTGCGGGTGCACTTACATCGGCTGCCAGGTGCTTTCAAACACTGCACAGGACGAGCGAAGAAGAGCAGATGTAAAGCAGTGCACATGTTTGCACACGTGTGCCTGCAGAAGCGCGCACGCAAACAAACAAACAAACACACGCACACACACATGCACACACACACACACACCTGCTTCTTCAGCAAGCTCTGTTGGTTATTCAGCCAAGACGGCGACACGGCTGCCATCGCACACAGACAGAATGCGAGCACATGTGACGGGAAGTGGCAATGAAACAATCAGAGCAACAGCAATCACAGCCACAGACAGCAATCACAGCGACACAGAGAACACAACCACTGGAATTTGCAACGCAGAGAAGCATGTTCATCGCATGTGAACGCATCAACGCATCTAATTCATTTCAGCATTTCATTTACACACGCACACAAACAACCAACACAAATACGCACAACCAACCCACGCACCCATGTATTGGTCCTGTCCCGGCACTTCGACGTCCATGTACTGGTCAGCGGTGTACTGGCCATCTGGGTGAATCTCAAAGTAGGAGCCAAGGGCAGCTTCGTTGAAGCCATCCATGGCATGGAGCAAGTCCAGATGCTGCTTCGTCAACGTGTCCATCGTGGCTGGTGTGGGTGGCTGGTTGTGTCTGACGTGAGAGTGTGTTGAGTTGGATGACGAGTGCGCTCGGCAGCGTCCCCCGGCCAGATCGACATGTTGCGACACCACAAAGTGTAGAAGGTGACGAATTTCAGCCGCGAATTTCCAAACCGTCTTTCCCAACCAACCAACAGGCTTCACACTCATCAACCACCAGCACCACCACATCAACCACACTGCCAACAACCTCTGTTGCTGCCAGCAGCAAGGCACAAACACCACCACGTCGCTCTTTGCTGTCGTGTGGCTCGTACCACGCTTGGCAGGTGTTGCAAAAGCAGCAGCATCAGCAGCTACAGCTTCAGCAGTGGGTGAAAAAGTGATACCGGACCAGGATTCACCGTATTTGGCGGGAAGAAGCAGATTCACGACAAGCACGTTCACAGCCCCCATCCCGCTCGCTGCACAGCCTGCACCACAAGCGCCATCACAAACACAGTCCACAAGTGCAAGAGTGCCTCTGTTCAAGAGAATCATGAGTGGGTTGAGCGCTACCACTAGCGCGGTGCACTCGCCCATAGCTAGTCACCAGCAGCGACAACACCAAGCGCTGCTCACACCAACGAGGAGCTTGGCGGCTTCACCAAAGGCCACCACACCGCTGTCGCCCTTATCGGCATCCCACCGCGGCTACCGTTCAAAGGCAGCAACACACAAGGGATCACTCACACCAACACACCTGCAGCACATGCACAGCAAGATACCATCCTTGTGCGTGCCCCACCGCAACCGATCTCCGCGCCTCCGACCAACAAATCTGTCGCCCAGGATGCAGTCGCACCGGCATGTCGCTTCATCAATATCCACTGATCGACCACCGTCCAGGTGCTCCACACCAAGCTCCAGCGACAAGTGGGTGTCGCCTGCACCCAGCAGCAACAAACGCAGCAGCGCCAGATGCCGTGAGGTCCTCATGCCACGCAATGGCAACAACCACTCTACCGGCAAACAGCGCAGACGGCGCAGCAGGTCTGTGTTCGTGTACACTGAAAACATGGACTATGCCAACAGATGCGCTGTGTATTGTTTGTGTATGTGTGTGTATATGTGTATGTGTGCGTGCGTGCTTGCTTGTATTTGAGTGGGCTGCAGCTCCCTTGTCCTTACCACCCTCCATGTCTTATTCCCATCGCGTCTCATACTCGGATGCTCCGATGACAGGACACCACCCTCAAAGGCGAAATCACCTGGAAGTGGCCGCATTGTGCAGCTTTGTGCGTTGCACCGGCACTTGTCCGTTTTGTGCTTGCTCTCTCACCAACGTCTGATGTCGGAGTCTTGCATCTTGCAGCTGACCTTTACATATAAGGCACCCATCACTATCACCTGCATGCTCACCACCGCCACCATCACCATCACGACCACCAACAACGACAACATCAACACCATCATCATCACTCATGCATGTTTGGTGCACAGGCCCCGAGCGCCGTCGTGCCCTGCGCCTGGCCATGGAGCGACAAGGTGCAGCGAAGGAGCTGATGGCCGTATTTGAGCAGTTCATGTGCGATCCAGCATCACCAGCGCATCGCCAGTCCCTCAATGGCACCAAGCAATTCGAGGTGAGGCATTGTTGGCTGGCGTCTGGCGTGAGAGAGAGAGAGGGGGGGGGGTTTGTGTTGTTGTTTGCTGCTCGTGCTATTATTTACATACGAATGCGTACCGGCGCATGGTTGCCCGCAATCACACGCAAGCAAACATATGCACACACGCTCATCCACCCATCTCCACTCACCCATGCACACCCACACCCACACAACCACACACACACACACACACACACACACACACACACACACACACGATACAATACACATACCGCAGCACTGCAAAGACAAGTTTGATCAGCGCCTTCGTCAGTTCCAAGCGCTGGGTCTCGTGGAGAAGGAGAACAGCAAGCCTGCGCGCCGGCGTGCCAAGCGGATTTCCACCACCAGCAACACCACCACCAGCATGAACAGTAGTATGAGCAGCAGTGTGAACGCCAGTGTGCATGCAACCCCAAGGGTATTTCGGCCCTCATCTTCTCAGTATCGCGACACCAGCGTGGACAGTAGCAGCCTTACGGACACAGCCAGCTGCCGGGACACAGACATGGAGGATGAAGGGGGTGTGGCAACAGCAAACTCCTCCATCATGACATCCACCACCATGAACGACTCGGAGTGGGTGGACATTACAAATGATGGCGAGGAGGTCATGACACCTCAACCCCGCAGGCTTCGCAGAAAGGTCCGTGAAAATGTGTGCGTTTGCGTGTGTGCGTTTGCGTGTATGCGTGTATGCGTGAATGCGTGTATGCGTGTACATATGTCTGTTCACGTGTTCGTTGACTTCCTTATTCAATGAGTTGTTTTTGTGTGTGTGTGTGATTGCGTGCGTGCTTGCGTGTGCTGTTGAGCTGCGCACTTCTTAAGATTTCTCTCGTTGTACGCTACGTTCTACCTACAATCAGACGCCATCGTCCGTTTCCTTGCTATGCTTCATGCTTGCATGCGTGCACCACACGGCGTCTGCTCATTCATTTCACCCATCATGCTGTTGCCCCTGTTGTCACCACCACAGCGCTCCTCGCCATCCACCTCCAGTCTGCGTCGACTGCTTGAAGACAGCCGCAATCTCGTCAGCCAGATCCGCGCGGTAAGCGACACATCGTGCATGCGGCCTGTGGTGATGCCATGGTGGTGGTGGTGATGTTAGGATTCATTTTGTTGTCGTGATGATGGTGGCTGGCTCCATGTCCTCTCAACATCATCAGCACCACCATCAGCAGCATTGCGTGCCTTTACTCCAGTCGCTATCCTCACGCAAGAACATGCGCAACACACGCACACAATGCACCCGTACGCGTAATACACACACGAATAACATTATGCCCAGGCAACAACAGCGGAACAGAATCCCACGCCCAAGTCCGAGAGCAAAGACCGAATGGCGGCGTTGCAGACGGCAAATTCACAGCTGAGGCGTGATGTGTGCACATTGCGCGAGACAATTGAGGAGCAGAAGGAAGAGATGCGTGCACGGGATTGCACCATTAGCAGCTTGCAGGTGCAGCTCAACAACACGGAGCGCGCAGTGGCAGCCGTGCACGACCGCTACGCTCAGGACACGGCCCGCCTCAGAGACAGCATGCAGACACTCAGCGATGCGCTCGCGACAGCACGAAAGCAATCGCAGCTGGAGGTGGAGGAATTGCTCAACGAGCATGACGCCCAGCATTCATACATGAAGGAAGAGGTGATGGCGCTACGCGACCACAACAAGGAGCTTGCCGCTGCCCTGTGTGAGATGCAGGCGGAGATGGAGACTGCCGTTGCAGCGCTGACGTCGGCAGATGAGTCTGTGGAGGGCGAGCAAGAGGGCGCTCCAGGGACAGAAGCAAGCAGCAGCAGCAGCGGCGGTGACCAGGGCGACGCAACGACGCATATGCGCCGTCTCTGTGCTGAGTTGCAGCTGCTGGTGAAGGAGAGCGTTGCCCAACGGCGCACGCTCAGTACACGCTGCAATGACTTAGTGGAGCAGGTGGAGAGGGTCAAGGTGGAGGTGGAGACGACCACAGCCAGTCTCTCCGCACAGCTGCAGCAGGACATGAGCAGCGCACAACGTCAGCACCAGCAAGAACTCGATACTGTCAAGCAAGAGCACCGGAACCAATTGGCTGCACTCGAGGCTGAGTTTTCCACCCGCATGCAACAGCTGAACGAGAAGCACCAAACCGCCCTGAGCAGCGTCCAGAACGCCCACGCACAGAAACTGACGGCCGCTGTTCGCAAGCAGGAGCAGCTTCACGCTGAACGCGAGCAGCGACTGAGGGAAATGGTCGACAAGGCCACTGCGCAGCTGCACGCTGTCACCGCGCGTCAAGATCAAGACCTACAGGTGTTGGAGGAGAATCACCAAGGCGCGATGCGCGTGTTGGCTGCAGAGCACACGTGCGAGCTGCACGCACGGACAGGTGCGCTGCAGAGGGATGTGCAGACTCAGCTGAGGGAGCAGTCTGAAGCACACCAGCGGGAGATGAGCGCGGCGAGCGAAACGCATGCGCTCCAGCTTGCAGAGACGAAAGCAGCGTGCGAAAGGAAGCTCGAGACAGCACTTGCGGAGCACAGGCGAGAGCTGGACATGAACAAAGTGGAGAAGGCACGGCAGCTTGATGCGATGGAGACAGGGTTTGCTGCACAGCAGGCCGACCTGGAGGAGAAGCATGCACAGCAACTTGCACACTTGACGCATGAGTATGAAGAACGCATTACCCGTGAGACCGACGCGCACACAGGGATGATCAGACAGCAGCAACGCAAGCACGAGCAAGAGGTGTGCAGTCTCAAGGAAGAACACGCGGCAGAAATCAGCAGTTTGGCGTCACGGTATGATGAAAAGACAGTGGGTATCCTTGAAGAGCACGAAAGACAACTTGCTGGTATGAAGGCTGAGCACGCGCAGCAGCTGGAGAAGAAGGATGCTGAGCACGCACAGCATGTCAACTGCATCAAGGCTGAGCATGCACAGCAGCTTGAGAAGAAGGATGCTGAGCATGCACAGCATGTCGACACCATCAAGGCTGAGCATGCACAGCAGCTTGAGCAGAAGGATGCTGAGCACGTACAGCAGCTGGAGCAGAAGGATGCTGAGCACGCACAGCATGTCAACTGCATCAAGGCTGAGCATGCGCAAGAGCTTGAGCAGAAGGAGACCGAGCACGCACAGCAGCTTGAGCAGAAAGACGCTGAGCACGCACAGCAGCTTGAGCAGAAGGACGCTGAGCACGCACAGCAGCTTGAGCAGAAGGACGCTGAGCACGCACAGCATGTCAGCTGCATCAAGGCTGAGCATGCGCAAGAGCTTGAGAAGAAGGAGACCGAGCACGCACAGCATGTCAACTGCATCAAGGTTGAGCACGCACAGCAGCTTGAGCAAAAGGATGCTGAGCACGCACAGCAGCTGGAGCAGAAGGATGCTGAGCACGCACAGCATGTCAACTGCATCAAGGCTGAGCATGCGCAAGAGCTTGAGCAGAAGGAAGCTGAGCACGCACAGCAGCTTGAGCAGAAGGACGCCGAGCACGCACAGCATGTCAACTGCATCAAGGCTGAGCATGCGCAAGAGCTTGAGCAGAAGGAAGCTGAGCACGCACAGCAGCTTGAGAAGAAGATGGCTGAGCACGCACAGCAGCTTGAGAAGAAGGACGCTGAGCACGCACAGCAGCTTGACAGCATCAAGACCGAGCACGCACAGCAGCTTGAGAAGAAGGATGCTGAGCACGCACAGCATGTGGACACCATCAAGGCTGAGCATGCGCAAGAGCTTGAGCAGAAGGATGCTGAGCATGCGCAGGAGCTTGAGAAGAAAGATGCTGAGCACGCACAGCAGCTTGAGCAGAAGGAAGCTGAGCACGCACAGCAGCTTGAGCAGAAGGACGCTGAGCACGCACAGCATGTCAGCTGCATCAAGGCTGAGCACGTACACCAGCTTGAGCAGAAGGACGCTGAGCACGCACAGCAGCTTGAGCAGAAGGACGCTGAGCACGCACAGCATGTCAACTGCATCAAGGCTGAGCATGCGCAAGAGCTTGAGAAGAAGGAGACCGAGCACGCACAGCAGCTTGAGCAGAAGGACGCTGAGCACGCACAGCATGTCAGCTGCATCAAGGCTGAGCACGCACAGCAGCTTGACAGCATCAAGGCTGAGCATGCGCAAGAGGTCAACAACATCAAGGCTGAGCACGCACACCATGTGGACAACATCAAGGCTGAGCACGTACAGCAGCTTGAGAAGAAGGGTGCTGAGCACGCACAGCAGCTTGAGCAGAAGGAGACTGAGCATGCGCAGCAGCTTGAGCAGAAGGATGCTGAGCATGCGCAGCAGCTTGAGAAGAAGGATGCTGAGCACGCACAGCAGCTTGAGCAGAAGATGGCTGAGCATGCACAGCATGTGGACAGCATCAAGGCTGAGCATGCGCAAGAGCTTGAGTACAAGGAAGCTGAGCATGCACAGCATGTCGACTGCATCAAGGCTGAGCACGTACAGCAGCTTGAGCAAAAGGATGCTGAGCACGCACAGCATGTCGACTGCATCAAGACCGGGCATGCGCAAGAGCTTGAGCAGAAGATGGCTGAGCATGCGCAGGAGCTTGAGCACAAGGATGCTGAGCACGCACAGCAGCTTGAGCAGAAGGACGCTGAGCACGCACAGCATGTCAACTGCATCAAGGCTGAGCATGCGCAGCAGCTGGAGCAGAAGGAGACTGAGCACGCACAGCAGCTTGACAGCATCAAGACCGAGCACGTACAGCAGCTTGACAGCATCAAGGCTGAGCATGCGCAAGAGGTCAACAACATCAAGGCTGAGCACGCACACCATGTGGACAACATCAAGGCTGAGCATGCACAGCAGCTTGAGCAGAAGGATGCTGAGCACGTACAGCAAGTCGACACCATCAAGGCTGAGCACGCACACCATGTGGATAGCATCAAGGCTGAGCACAATGCAACCGTGCAAGCGCTTGATCAGGAAGCAATTGTGCTTCGCGTGCGAATCGAAGAGCTTTCCAGTGCTATTAAGGCGAGCAATGCTCGCTTGCAAGCACTGAGTTCAAGACACCAAGACGAACTTGCAGAAGCACACGCTCAGGCAGACAAAGCACTCGATTCCACTGCGTCTGCGCTGCGTGCTGAATATGAGGCGAAGCACACGGCCGCAGAGGCCGCGCTTGTAGAGCAACGCCAAGCACAAGGTAATGATCTGCGCAGTCCATCATGCGTATTTGGCGAGTTGCGATGATGTGCTTGATGCCAGCAATGCGTAAGGTTGTACCATTCATTGTTGAGTTTGTTGTCGTGTTGCGTTTGACCTGCTGTTTTTGTAGTTGCTCGTGTTCGCGAAGCATTTGAACAGGTGCGACAGTGGATGACCAATCTGAGGCAAGAGGTCAACTCTGAACTCGGTGATCACGCGGACAGCATGCAGCAACTGCAGCAAGCCGTGTCACGCTCGTCTTCTGTTGCTGTTGCCGCTGAGGCGTACAAGAACCAGCTTGTCACGCAACTTGCGGAGGTGTGCAAGGAGCTGCAGCAGGAGAAAGTGGCGGGGAAACGGTGCAAGGCCAGCCTTGAGACGGCACAGAAGGAGCTGGGCGAACTGCAGCAGAACCAACTCATTCTCGAGCGGGTATGAGACGACTGTGTGGACTGGAGTCCGAGTACATATGCGTGTGTGTGTGTGTGTGCGTGCGTGCGTGTGTGCATGTGTACATGTCTACATGTGCACATGAACCTGCTCTTCATGCTCTTGGGATTGGTGGGAGTGAACCGTTGCATTTCTGCGATAGCTTACGGATGTCCTTGTTTGACTCAACCTTGTTTGCTTTGCTGTGTGCAGGTGTACTTTGCAAACCTTGTGCTCGCCTTGCGCATCAACTATGAGAAGGAGAACCCGGGCAAGCTTGCACCCGTCAGTACACTCGATGTTTGTTATTGTTTGCCAGTTGAGGGAAGCAATGTGCTTTGCGTCCTGTTGTCTATTGCTGCCGTTGTATGAGTTTGAGTGTGTGCTTGCTTTCAATCATGCTTTCGCTGATGCTCACTCTTTGTTGCTTGGTCCTGCGCTTGCCGTGTTCATGCTATTGTTGCTGCCGGTGTTCAGAATGCAAGTGTGGCAGAGCTGTTTGCGCGTGCAAGATCCCACAATGTCTCCTTCCTTGAGTGGCCCGTGTGGATTTCAAAGCAGGTGTGGGGCGAGCACAAGGCGGAGGCCTGAGAGTGTGCTTGTGTTTTCTGCCCTCTTTGAGCCATTGCTGTGCCGTGTATGCGTGCGTTACACGATGTGAGAGCAGGCGCGGGCGTGAGTGTGTTCTAGTGAAAGGGGCGGGCAGAGGAAGAGACCAGAAAGCCAGACAGTAGCAGTCACGGCCAGCCATTGTGCGAGTCGAAGTTGTTGTTGTTGTTTTTGTTGTTGTTGTTGTTGTTGTTGTTTTTGTTGTTGTTGTTGTTGTTGTTGTTGTTGTTGGTGGTGGTGGTGGCTGTCGTTGTGTGAGTTGCGATGGTAGTTGTAGTTGCCCTTGATTGGTGTGATCGATGTGATTGATTGGTTGATTGAGCATTGTCTCTCTGTTCTGTTGTGTTACACGACTTTGCGTGTTGTTCCTTGGTACGGCCAGCTCGGACTTCCGTACACTCGAAATAAACTTGACACTAGCTTCATCCAGCCCGCGAGCAAGACAAAGCCGCGCCACGGGAGAGAACCACAAGCCAATGAGATGCACACATACTGTTGCATAGGATGAGATAGACAGACAGACAGACAGACAGACAGACAGACACACGCACGAGCGTCACGGTGCTGGAAGCATCTGAAGAAAGGAAGGGGACCTGAGAAGGTGACCATGGTCGATTAAGCGCCAAAGGAAACGCATTGGCCGGGCATCCAGATCTGTCTTCTCGCATCGAAGGCGTCCAAGGCACACGTAGTCCTGGCCAGGCAGCCGGCAGAACAGCAGCACACACTCGTCAACCAAACTCCGAACAACATCACCATCTACTTCATAATGCCGGTAATCAATCTGGCGGTGGTGGTCGTTCCCGTCGTCGTATGTGTGTTCGTAGGCAGTGTCGTAATCAGCATCTGCTGTGCTGCTGGCGCAATCGTGGCTGTTGTGTGGCAGTGAGCTGAGTACCTCAGCATTCGTTGTGACTGTCGCTTGAGTTGCTGTGTTGCCTTGCTTCTCAGTAGCGAAAACGGGACCATTGGGCGGGAGAATGGGCATCTGGCCATACTGCAGCAGCTTCACAATCACGGGCGTCGTTGGCTTCTGCACATGTTGTGTGTGTGTGTGTGTGTGAGTGAGTGGGTGTGTGAGTGAGTGAGTGTGTGCGTGTGTGTGTGTGAGTGCGTGAGTGCGTGAGTGAGTGGGTGTGTGAGTGAGTGAGTGTGTGTGTGAGTGTGTGAGTGTGTGAGTGAGTGAGTGAGTGAGTGAGTGAGTGAGTGAGTGAGTGAGTGAGTGAGTGAGTGAGTGAGTGTGTATGTATGTATGTATGTGGGTGAGCGTGTAAATGTGTTAGTGTGTGTGTGCGGGGTTGTACGTGCTTGTGTGTGTGTCTGTAGGCTATGGCTTCGAGGGCGTGACTAGCATTACCTGGGTTGGTTGTGCGAACCACGTAAGCATCCGGCCGCCGTCGAGAAACACGTTGTCGTACCTGCGAAGTCCAGATTGCAGACATCAACGACACTGCGGTAGGCATAACTCACCCATACACAGACACAGACACACAGACACAGACACACAGACACACAGACACACGTATGTACGGCCTCACCCTGAGGGGTTGATGTTGACAAAGAGGAAGACGGCGTTTGCCCATTCCTGGATGCCGCTCATGCGGTTGAAGGTGACGCTGTGCGGAGCAGCGGCAAGCTCCATTACAGCCCGCTTCACCTGCACAGGGATGAGTGATGATCGCACGTGGTATGGCACGGAGACGCGTGTCATCACACACGCACAAGTCGATACACAGGCAAACAGTGAGACGGAGAGACACATGCAGCACACCCATACATACACCCACCCACCCACAGACACCCACAGACGTACACACAGACACCCACAGACGTACACACAGACACCCACAGACGTACACACACACACACACACACACACACACACACACACACACACACACACACACACACACATACACACACACATACACACACACACAGACACACACAAACACACCTGTCCGCCGATGCGTGGAATGGAGCGACCGAGATGCTGCAAGACCATGCGCTCCACGTTGGCGCGTAACTGCTTACAGGACACCCGCCCATACTTGGCGTTGGCGATGGCGCTGTGTGCTGCACTCCGTGCTTGCTGCTCAGTCTTGGCAGTGGCGCTGGCGTCGTCGGATGTGTAGTGGGGCGGCCGCTTTGACCAGAACTTGGCCTGTGCATCTGCATCCTCGGCGCTGTTGTCTGCCTGCACACACGTCCACAGGTCAACATGAGACACGTATCGTAGAGAAGAGGAGATGGATGTGGCTTGAACGCACACAGACAGACAGCCACACAGACACACAGCCACACAGACACAGACACACACACACACACACACACACACACACACACACACACCTGCTCGTGGCGGCGCTTGGACGACGTCGGCGCCCGAGGAACAGATGGCTCCTTGAGGCTGGGCCGGTGCTTGAGCTGTGCCAGTCGCTGGGAGCGGCGTCGTGGTAGCTGTGGGGCTGGCGGCTTCTTACCCGCTTCTTTCTGCTGCGACGACGACGAGGACCCTGTTGTGCTTGCTGTCGTTGTGGTGGAAGCACTGGCGGAGCCTGTCGTGAGCGAGGGCGACGAGAGCAGGTCGAGGGCCTGCAGCTTCTCCAAGTTGCGCCGGATGTTCTCCTGGCGTAGGCGCTCGTACTCCGACACGCCGCTCTCCTGCTCGCCGCCCATGCTTTGTGCGCGCGCGTGTGTTCAGTGGTTGGATATGGGAGCAGCGTGTTCACACACAAGTCGTGTTTAATGGCGGAGTAAGTGCGACAACCGAACACCATGTGGCCTTATGGTTAGAGTAACAAGCCCCCTCCATGCTCCAAGCACATCCTGCGTGGGGCGCGCGAGAGGAGAGGAGGCGAGAAAGAATAGCAAAGCAGGGAGGCAGGGAGGGCAGCGGTATCGGCTGGTCGAGGGCGAGGGAGTGAGCGGGCGAGGGTGTAAGAGGAGAGGTGGGGAAGCTAGACGGAGGGTGGCGCGCTCATAGAGTCGTGCGTGGTTGGCTATTGCGACTTGCGTTGCTGCTGCTGCTGCTGCTCCAGTGTTCGCTTCTCTTCCAACTCAAGCTGCCGTCGCAGCTCCATCTGCTGTTCCTGCTCAATCCTGTTGAGCCGCTTGCGCTCCTGTCGTTCCATATCCTTGATGACCCCCTCATGCAACGCCTGTGCACAAGCAGCGCAATGAGAGCGGGCAGCACGGTGAGCGCTGTGGGCAGTGCGGCCAAAGGTGGTCACAGGACTCCAGCAAGCTGTAATCACATTGACACACACGCACATGCACACACACGCACATGCACACACATGCACACACATGCAGACACGTGCACACCAGCCACTGCCGCCGCCTGTCCCCCGCATCATCACGCACCTCGCGCTCCTTGTTCTGGTTGAGGTGGACAAAGGCGATCATCCCCGTGGAGAAGACGATAGAGGCAGCAAGCGCCCACCACGCGCGCCGCCGCTTCCCAGCAACAGAAAGCACAGCCATCTTGCTTTGTGGTTGTGTGTTGTTGTTGGATATGGGAAGAGAAAGAATGACG
>NW_004754906.1:652985-657985 GCF_000188695.1 Salpingoeca rosetta | reverse complement strand
GCGCAACAAGATCCTTGTGCGCACGCACCTTTGCAGGAGTTGACGAGGTTGTCCACGATCACCACGTCGTAGCCGGCGCTGATGAGCTCAATCACGGTGTGGCTTCCAATGTAGCCAGCACCACCAGTCACAAGAACACACTTGCCCATGGTCGTTGCGTGCTTGCAGAAGAACAACGAACGAGATCGTCAGATATGAACGGGGTGGGTCGGTCGTGCCTCGCACTGAAGCTTTGTGTGTGTGTGTGTGTGTGTGTGTTGGACGTTTCCGTTGTGTTGCTTCGCCACTGCGGTTTTTGTTTCTGCTTACTCAGCAATTGCGACTGAATTCAGTCGATTCGATTTTCGCGCGCCAAAACAAGCGCCAAAATCTTGAAGCGGCAAACAAACACACACACACACACACACACACACACACACACACACACACACACACGCAGATACGAGCCGAGCCGCCAGACACACACCACCACTGCCGCCATCTCTCTGTCTCTGCGACTCACTGCACCACGACACCGCAGACAAGAACACCGGAGGAAGAAAGGTCGCTGGGGCCTTGTCTGAGAGAGCATACTGTGCGTGAGGAGGACAGACAAGGGAAACACTACAGCCAGCATTCATCATGGCTGAGGAGACAGCGAACATGGACGCCCTCGACATGGCCGAGAAGGGCCTGCTCAACCTCGGTGAGCATGACGTGGTGTGCGCGCATGTCGAACAATCGCGGGACAGCTGTCTTCCTTGTCTGTCGTGTCGTGGCACAGCTCAACATGCTTGTGTGTGCGTGTGTGTGTTTTGTGTGTGTGTGTGTTGTGTGTGCTTTGTGTGTGTGTGTGTGTTGTGTGCGCGGTTGTGACCACATGCGCGATTTGTGCAGATGAGCTGGATGAGGGACGCACGCGCAGCAGTCGACGTGACAAGCTCAAACAAAAGCGCGATGCCACCCGTGCCGCCTTCAAGGTATGTGTGTGCTTGTTTTTTTTTGTTTGTTTGTTTGTGTGCGTACAAGTTTGTGTGTGTGTGTGTGTACACATGTGTGTGAGAGTGTACGCTGGATGGCAATGGTGGCGATCACACACACACACGCCATCTGACACACAACATCATCGCTCACGCCGTTTGTGTGTGTGTGCGTGTGCTTGCGTGTGTGTGTGTGTGTGTGTGTGTGTGTGTGTGCGAACACCGATGATCACTCACGGATGGTCACGGATGGACGCAGATGGACAGGAACGCGCTGCTTGATGATGGCGACGACGATCTGTACGACGAGGTCGACGACGACGCCTACGAGCAGCACCGGCGCCAGCAACTGCAGCACGCCGACTTCATTGTCGACGACGGCGACGGCGACTACGGCGGCTACTATGATGATGGCCGGGACATCATGGAAGACGATGACGAGGTCTTCAACGCGCAGTACAGCAACGCCGCCCGCAAAGCGCGTCGCGGGCCCCGTGGCCCTACGGGTCCGCGCAAGAAGAAGGCGCCGAAGAAGGCATCGCGGGCCGCCAACCTCTTCAGCAGCGGCAAGGGCGCACGCCTCGGCGCCGCCGTCGTCAAGATGAGCCACGTAATGCTAGCGTGCCGTGTATTGCATGTCGTTTATGGTTGTGTGAGTATGTGTATGCGTCTGCGAAAATGTGTATGCGTGCGTGCGTGCGTGCGTGCGTGCGTGCGTGCGTGTGTGTGAGCCTTCAACTCGAGCACACAGACCTCACGCCTACACACATGCGCATGGGTTTGTGTCATACGGCTGACAGGCGACACGGCCGCTTGGCGAGGACAAACTGCTGGCCGAAGTCATGGGCGAGGTAAGCATGTGCGACGTGTGTGCATGTGTGTGCGTACGTGTGCGTGTGCGTGTGCGTAAGTGTGTGTGTGCGTGTGTGCATGTGCGTGTGTGTGTTGTCTGGTTTCGCGTGCTCACGAGTGCCCACTGCCTTCCTTCACCATCACGAATCAGACGGGCATGGATGGCGATGGCGAGGATGACGATGTGCTGCAGATGCTCAAGGCCAGACGCAACGCAAAGAAGAACAAGTACGAACGAGTGAGGGGTAGTGGGGGTGGTGGTGGTGGTGGTCGTCGTCGTCGTTTGATTGCACCGAACCAACGTTTACATCGCACCCAGCCTCTGACACTCACACACTCAATGGCACGTTGCCCCCCCCCCTTGCCCCCTTGTGCCTGTCAATTCCTCAGGTCACTGGCGCACATTGCACTGCATGGAAGCGTGGACGCGGCCCACGATGTGTTCATGAAAGGTGAACTGCCACACGACGACGAAGATGACGACAACGACGATGGTGCTGATACCAAAAAGCGCTCCAAGCGTTCTGCCGCTGCAAAGACTACGCCTGCTGCTGCTGGTGAGTGGTTATGGTGCAGGGTGTGTGTGTGTGTGTGTGTGTTCTCTTGGTGTATGTACAGATGCGTGTGCGTGTGCGCGCGCGTGTGTGTGTGTGTGTGTGTGTGTGTGTGTGTGTGTGTGTGTGTGTGTGTGTGTGTGTGTGTGTGTGTGTGTGTGTGTGTGTGGCAATGCCGTACCCTGTGTACACGTGTACGTGAAGGTCACGTGCGGTCGCACACGTGAACTCACGCAGACAATGCCTTTACAGCACCACCCTCACTCATCTCACCACCTGCATCACCGCTCATCATCCACAATTCACCATCATCGTGAGCAGGTGGCAAGCCTGCGCCAAAGTCGCTCGAAGCCATGGGAGAACCCCCACTGGACATTGATGACATGAACGACAACAACGACGACGACGATGATGATGATGGTGTTGGTGGTGGCGGCGGAATGGATGCTGAGCCAATGGAGTCACCTGAAGGACGCGCCAGCACACAGGAGTGGTCGTCAGCGTAAGTTGTGATAGCGAGAATGTCATGATGTGATGAGCGTGGTGGTGGTGGTGTTGGTGTTGGTGTTGGTGATGATGATGATGATGATGATGATGATGATGATGATGATGATGATGATGATGATGATGATGATGATGATGGTGGTGGTGGTGGTGGTGGTGGTGTTGTTGTCCTTCAGTGCAGCCATTGGTGTCAGTTGTTTCTCTGAATTGTAACACCCTTCATGCGCATCCCACTCGACACTCTTGCTCTTCCTCAATCCCCATCCAGCACAACACCGTCGCCTTCGAAGAAGAACAGCAGCGCTGGTGCAGCGAAGCAGCCCGCACTCGCTGTTGTCGACATCAACATGGACGAGGATGGCGATGACGATGATGATGATGATGATGGTGATGATGATGTGATGCAGGACCAGGCTGCCAACTCAACGAAACCGAAATCAAAAGGTGTGTGAGTGTGAGTGTGTGTGTGCATTTATTTGCGTGTCGTAATGGACACATTGACAACACATGCTCGAAACATGTCTGCAAATCAACGCATGACACACGCACACTCTCACACTCGCGCTTGCGCCATCACTCCGTTCGCTCAATATATACGCGTCAGGTGGGGACTACCTCAAGGTGTCGAAACCGATGGAGATTGAAGAGGAGGCAACCAAGCCGGCGTGGTCCTCAACGCCCGTCGACACACACAAGGACGTGAAGGTGCGCACACACATACATACATGCGCACATAAACACCAACACACACACGCACACACAAGCCTGCATGAGCTTGTGTCTCAGTGAATGTAGTTGTGTGTGTGTTTGTGTGTGTTTGTGTGTGTGCGTGCGTGTGTGTGTGTGTAGACAGCACGTGTTGTTCTAGCAATTGATAGCTCGTACGCATCATCCACATCCACTCACGCACACGCGCACGTGCTATCATACACGCACACTTCATACAATCCACAAACACAAACACACACGCACACAAACGCACAAATACCCACAAACACACGCACAAACACAAACCACAAACACAAACCACAAACACAAACCACAAACACACGCACATCCATCGCTTCCCCTCCCGCCTCCCACCTCCCCCCATTCACCCCGTCTCGTCATCTGCCACCAGCTTGACCTGAAGGCGCCGCCACTCGACGACTATGAGGGCGAGCAGGTGCTCCACTTCTACTGGCTCGACGCGTACGAGCTCCCCTTTGACAACAAGTCGGGTGCCGTGTACCTCTTTGGAAAAGTGTTTGTGGAGAGCGTATCGGAGTACGTCAGCTGCTGCGTCACCGTGCGCGGGCTCGAGCGCAACTTGTTTGTTCTTCCGCGCGAATTCAAAGTGGATGCGCAGGGCAACGACACGGTGAGCACGACGGAGGTGGAGGTGGTGGTGGTGGTGGTGGTGGTCACGTTTGTGCGAGAGAATGTGGAAGAAGAAGATGATGATGATGATGATGATGATGATGATGATGATGATGATGATGATGATGATGATGATGATGATGATGATGATGATGATGATGATGATGATGATGATGATGATGATGGTGATGATGATGATGATGATGGTCATGCGTTGTAGCGGACACAGGTCTGTTGCACCGGGTGCACTTCTCACTGTGACACAGAAACTCACCAACTTACCAATCAACACACACGCACGCACACACACGCACACACGCACACACACACACACACACTCTCTCTCTCTCCGTCACCCATACATGCGTGCGTGTGCAACAGACGGAGAAGGTCGAGATGGGGGATGTGTTTGAGGAGGTTGATACGCTGCTCTCTCGTCGCGGTATCTCCACGCGTCTCGCCAAACCTGTCGAGCGCAATTACGCTTTTGAGGAGAAGGGCGTGCCGGCCAACGCCGAGTTTCTCAAGATCAAGTACCCAGCAAGTGAGTAGCCGTATGCATGGCTGTTTTAATTGTGTTGTGCTGAAGATGACTTGGGTTATGCTGTTACTGCAGCACGTACTGACAGGGCTCGGCTCATCTCTGGTTGCTCACATGCACAATAACGTGCACACAACCACTCACACGCGCGCACCCTCACACGCGCCCGCTCACACACATGCACGTGTACCCGCGCACACTCTTCCTGTTGCACACACGCGTGTCCTCGCA